>NC_090900.1:14149231-14449231 GCF_040956055.1 Brachionichthys hirsutus | reverse complement strand
GAATATTCCCCGAGTCGATGCCGCGGAAAAGACGTCACTTTCAGGATCAGCACTGGACAGCTCCATATGTAGCCGGTTACAGCTCCATATGTAGCTGGGATCAACATTTCAGCACATGCTGGAAAAGACAAAGAAGTTCAAATAACTTTCAATAGTCACCACCAGAAGATTATTGATTTCCTGACTGCAGTGTGTTGCTATTGTTATTGACGTGTTGCTGAATTTTTCCGTTTGATCGGTTCACTACTTAAGTTACAAACCGGGCCTTGAGTTTGACACATGTGCTGTAAAGGAACGTCTGCTTCTCATCGCAGGCTTTCCCTGACAACGCAGCCAGAAGAGAGGTGGAGGCTCTGGCCGCTGTCTGTCCCAGTGAAGGATGCTCATGGAGGGGAACTATCAAAGAATATGAGGTGGGCAGTAATGCAAAGCAGGCTGTCAGATTATGTGTGTGTGTGTGTGGCTATGCAGTTGTGTCTTTATCCGATTATGAATCGTTTAAAAACCACTGATAACATTTTGATAGTTCTCAAGATATGTTATTGGATGGATTTTTACAGTTACATGTTCCTGGGCGGCATGGTGGCATAGTGGTTAGCGCTTTCGCCTCGCAGCAAGAAGGTACCGGGTTCGAATCCTATCCTATCGGAGTTTGTATGTTCTCCCCATGTCCGTGTGGGTTTTCTCCGGATTCTCCGGTTTCCTCCCGTCTCCAAAAAATTTCAATGCAGGAGAATGGATTATTCCAAATTGTCCGTAGAGAGAGAGGGAGAGAGAGGGGCATCCGGGGTGTACCCCACCTCTTGCTGGGATAGGCGCCACAACGTGACCCCCAAAGCAGAAGGAATGGGATGGAGTAACGCGTTTCTTCCTGTATCAGTTCTGGATTGTCGGTCTTTAAATGCGGCGGTTGTTCTCGCTGCTTTCCTCTTTCCTTTGCTAGGCGTCTTACTGCCTTTGTTCAGATCCATGACTAAGAGCTCAAAAGAATAAGTCAGAAAAAACATGAAGCGAAAAAGGTGCAGACCGACTCAAACTGAACCTACTCCGCTAGACCCCGGTAGACTCCGGTAGACTCCGCTAGACTCCGCTAGACCCCGCTAGACCCCGCTAGACTCCGCTAGACTCCGCTAGACTCCGCTAGACTCCGGTAGACTCCGCTAGACTCCGGTAGACTCCGGTAGACTCCGGTAGACTCCGGTAGACTCCGCTAGACTCCGCTAGACTCCGCTAGACTCCGCTAGACTCCGCTAGACTCCGCTAGACTCCGCTAGACTCCGCTACACTCCGCTAGACTCCGCTAGACTCCGCTAGACTCCACTAGACTCCGGTAGACTCCGCTAGACTCCACTAGACTCCGCTAGACTCCGCTACACTCCGCTAGACTCCGCTAGACTCCACTAGACTCCGGTAGACTCCGCTAGACTCCGGGAGACTCCAATAGACTCCGGTAGACTCCACTAGACTCCGCTAGACCCCGGTAGACTCCGCTAGACCCCGGTAGACTCCGCTAGACTCCGCTAGACTCCGCTAGACTCCGCTTTCTTCCGTGTGTCTTCGGCCCGCCTCAGCTCCACTTGCGCATCTTTGTTTAATTTTTTTATTATTATTATATATCTTTATTTAACAAGGCGAGTTCACCTCTGCTCCTCTCGTGTGTTCGAATTTCGAAAAATCTGCTCGACTCCCGAGGCATTTTAAACTTTTTGTTCGAGAACTGAGTTTCCACTCAGTTATTTTTATTTTTTTCTCTGGAATATGTGTCATTTAATGAGCAAAAAATGTACTTTAAATGAAATTGCGCCGTGGACGTCAGACCATAGCGTAGTGAGCGTCAAACCAAAGGTGCACCCGAGTTAACGGAACAGTAAGATGCTGGTTGGTCCTCTGCAGGCCAGCCACGAGGACAGCTGCGACTTCACCATCGTCCTCTGTCCATCCTGTAAAGAGCTGATGAGAGCCAATGAACAGGAGCGCCACGACGAGAGGGAATGTCCGGAGCGAAGACTCAACTGCAAATACTGCAAAGAGCCCTTCCTGTTGAAGAACATCAAGGTCAGGCTTGTCTGAGCGTGCGAGCCTTTCGCACGACGCTGGGTTTGCGTCTCAGTTCTTCTTTGTGTCTCTGCCTGCGTTTAACGGCCCTGTTTCTCATTCGCCCCCCCCCCCCCTCCCTCTTGTATTCATTGTTTTTATCGTCTTAAATGTTTTGTTCCTGCCCGTCTTTTTGATTTATTGCTTAATTTCATGTTTATCTATGTATTTATTTACCTTCATCAGCATCAGCACATAATTACGAAGCATTTAATAATGCATTTCATTTAGTAAACAAACCAGCCGAGTAGAGTAAAGCCTCGACATGCGAGCGTTCCGAGACACGAGCCGGCTTCTGGGCAATATTTAGCATTAAGGTACGAGAAACATCCAGACGGTGGCGCTAAATGGCCGAGCGCTGCGTGGGCTGGATCTGTGAGGATTCTGTCAAGTCAGGGGTCCAAAGAAAGCGAGTGGCGAGGATGGCAGTGAGGAGAAAAGACGATGATGATGATGGAGATGAAGCTCTATCTCACCACTGAATTTGAGTTCAGGAAAACATTTTAACATTGAAAACTCCATTTATGGATTAAAAAAATACACATGAACTGTGATTCACTTTGACTTTTCATGGTTGGTGTATAAAGATACCAAGAACAATCTAGATTCTAGAACCTTCTGGTGCTGATCCGGATCACCATGTGGACGGTGTAGATCCAGTTAGGAGGGGAACGAGCTGCTTGGCGGAGGTCTGTGCTCTCTTGAGAGCTTTTCTAGTTACTTTAAAAAGTTTTAAACTACCGTTGAGTGTGAGCTTAAGAGCGTCGCCCCGACTCTGAGATTCTAACAATATCGTGTGACAATAATCATCCAAACAACGTCTAGATTCGTGCTCGTGTCTGTTCGTGGACAGTCAAACCCAGTTGGTGTTTGGTAAAACCTTTTTTATAACATTTTAAAGGAAGAAAATACAGAATCAGGACTTGGGGTAGAAAGCTGCCTTTAATGTCCACCATCATGTACAGAGGAGAGTATGCGGAGACGTTTCCTTCATTATGAACTAACTGTACTCTGTTTTTAGGCTCACGATGAAATCTGTCCAAAGTACCCGATGATTTGTGAAGGATGTGCAAAGAAAAAGATCCCCAGGGAAAAGGTAGACGAGAGGCGGATGTGTCGTCCAGTGCTTCTCATAATTCTCTTGTTGCCATTTCGATCCAGCAGCATCTTCTACAGATCATTAGCTTCTTTCATTTGTTTTGTTTTGCAGTATGTGGACCATGTTAAGTTCTGCAGTAAATGTAAAGCACCATGCAGATTTCATGTTGTTGGCTGCGATACGTCTGTAAGTAGATATTTTTTGTCATAATTTGCATAAAAAAACCCCCAAAATGTGTCAAGATGGCGAAGGTAATAACTATTGGATCGTGGAATGATTGATGAGTCAAGTTAAACGATTGACATCAAAAGACGTCCGTTAGCATATTTGTGAAACGGCAACAAGACGCTGTCGTGTTCATGGAACGGTCTCCATTACATCGAGAAACTTTAGTTCACCAAGAACGTCGAGAAACTTTAGTTCACCAACTTGTTGCATTATTCAATAGTTATTACAACGTGCTGCCACCTGCCTGTGACTTTGTGCATTACTCTATTATGATAGAACACGAAACATGATGTGTTCAGGTTTGTTACAGACACGGCCACAAGAATGTTTTTTCTTTTTTCTTTTGATCACTTATGTATTGAATGAATTAATAGCATGAAGGGATGAATGTGTGCAGAACGAGGCTGGAGGACTCCTGGTTTCTGATCACGGAGCACTTTGAATCACCTTCTGTCTCGTGTCTTCCGAGTCTCTAGATGTCTCCCGCCTGTGGGACCTATCAGCCAACTTCCTGTTACTGAAAGCGGTCTATGATGTGATGATGTCATTTCCTCTGCCAAGGAGGTTGTGTTTTTGCCAGCGTAGTTTAGCTATTTGATGATATTTCTGCCCTTTAAAATACTATTACCATTTAGAAGGGGTATTTAGGGTTTGCTCAGATCTGACCGTTTATTATGAGACACACACAAACATAAGAAAGCAGGAGTGTGTCTGACACTTCCACAGCAACGTGTATGTGTGGATGTCAGGGCTGTTGGGTTAGTCCATTTGGTCACTGGCTGCGTTTACATGGACACATTTAATCAGATTAAAAGCCTGATCGGAATAAAAATGCTTTTTGTACACACCCAAATCGGATTAGTCTGGCCCAATCAAGATCATTCCGATCAAGATTTTATTCAGAGAGGGGGGGGGGGGGGGTTTATGACGATTTATAATCCGATCGGCGCACATGCAAACGCGTGATCCGAACTTTCGGCATAACCCGTCCTCACCGGGCGTGTCTGTGATGTCAGCGATACGCGCTTCTGTTATTGGCTGGATTTGTGGCGCTAAAATCGACAAAAGTGCAGCTCCGTTTGGGAGACTTAACGCAAAGTAACAGCGCAAACTGGGGAAAAGCGGAAAAGGGCGGAGCCATCTTTTGTTCACAACGGAAGCCGCAACGGCTTCTTCTTCTTCTACTACTCAAGTCCTAATCGGATCATTATTTTTAGCTATCATGAACGCAGTGCATCCGATCGACTGATCGGGTGAAAGACATCTTGTCCACGGAAGCGCGGCCCGTGAGTCGAACCCTGACCCCCTCGCCACGATGGCCGGCGCCCACCGTTGTGCCAACGTAAACCTCGAGTGCTTCAAGCCTTTGACAAAAACCTGCCTCGCATCGCCGCTCGTCTTGGCCCGTGTCCGACCAGCGCCTCTCATCGGACTCCGAGGCGTGAAACAAAGATGGCTGACTCCCTGCGAACATTAAAACGTGCCGAGCCGACTGCTTCCTGTCGTCGTTACCTTTTAGATCTTGTTTGTGTTCAGTGGATGAAGGATCGGATTCATTCAGCCGGTGGCGTCGGATGGCGCCTCGTGAACGATCCTCGCATGTTGCATGTCCCCTTGATGAGGACACGCCCGTGTATGAAAAAGCATGGCGGACATACATTATTACCCGCTTCATTGCTTTGCTGTGTGATTTAACAATGCTCTTTCTCTCTTGCTTCATTTCTCCAAAGCTTTATTGATGCTCTTGCGTGTTTTCCCCTTTTCCTTCGTGTCTCACCAAGGTGGAGAAGGAGAAGATTCATGACCACGAGCGGCAGTGCTCCTATGAACACCTCAACCTGCTCCTGCACTTCATCATGGGCATCAAGGTCAGCCTGGAGAGCCTGCAGCCGCAGAGCCTGGAGGCGGCCAGCCACAAGCTGCGGGAGCTCCACCAGTCCCTGAGGGACCTGGAGCTGAAGGTGCGCCGAGTCGGTGGAGGCGGCGGGGCTCCTGTGCAGGGTGCGTGCGCCCCGACCCCGGGCGCCTCCTTTGCGCCGCCGCCGAGTGCCGTGGGAGCTGCTCTGGAGCTGCAGCTCCGGAGAGAGAAGACCAAAGTGGGCGAGCTGGGCCGGCGATGCCAGGAACTCGAGCTCAAAGTCAGCACGTTTGAGGACATTGTCTGCGTCCTCAACAGAGAAATGGAAAGGTCCTGCGCCGGCATGGAGGCGTACAACCGGCAACACCGACTGGACCAGGATAAAATCGAGATCCTCAACAATAAGGTTCCCGATGCTTTGCTTTTCACAAGACGGCGCTCTACCTTTGGTCCGGATGTGTAACCGCATGTGATGCAAAGAAACTCTTTAAGGGTCCCATGTTATGAGACGCTCACTTTCCCATGTTTCTACACTATTCTGGTGATTTTGGGTCTTTATCAAACCCAAAACAGTGAAATAAACCATCCAGTCGATCCTGCGTAGTTTGGGTACAGAAACGCTTCTGGAAGAAATCCTCATTTATGTTACGTCACGTTGATAAAAACGTGCGTCCCTGTGTCTGCGCTCTGCGGGTCCTCGCTCTACCTGCGGGATTTGCCCTGCACAAAGCACATTTATTGCCCCTTTTTGAAAGGGCCAATCCGTGAACCGTTGAGTGAACGTGCGTCCCTGTATCTGCGCTCTGCGGGTCACCGATTTTGACACGCCGCCTGTCGCTGTGCTGCAGGTTCGTCAGCTGGAGAGGACGGTGAGCCTGAGGGACCTGTCCATTGTGGAGATGGACGGCAAGATGAGGGAGATGTCTGCGGCCACCTACGATGGCACCTTCGTCTGGAAGATTTCCGACTTCACTAAGAAGAGGCAGGACGCCGTGGCTGGCCGCGCCCCTGCCATGTTCTCCCCTGGTAACTAGCGTAGCGTGGTACGCTGTACTGCTTCAATACTTCTAAGTGAAAACGGTTCGGTCTGAGCCTTTCCCATGTCAGAGTTTGTCCAAATCTATGTGGACAGCCATGTCGGCACATTTCAAGCAGGTCACTGGCGCAAAATTCAAATCGAACAACAAAGGAACTCGCACCCACAACTCTTCCAAACGGATGTCTCTGGTTCAGTCCTGTGATACTTCAGTCCTGTGATACTTCAGTCCTGTGATACTTCAGTCCTGTGATACTTCAGTCCTGTGGTACTTCAGTCCTGCGGTACATCAGTCCTGCGATACTTCATTCCTGCGATACTTCAGTCCTGCGATACTTCAGTCCTGCGATACTTCAGTCCTGCGATACTTCATTCCTGTGATACTTCAGTCCTGTGATACTTCAGTCCTGTGATACTTCATTCCTGTGATACTTCACCTTTCACTAATAACATCGGAGCAATAAGACAAACCGGTTTTGAGTATCTGTCCGATTTCCCTTCTGCGGGTGAATAAATGTGTCGCTCTTGTCCGGCCTGTTTTCCAGCCTTCTATACCAGTAAGTACGGCTACAAGATGTGCCTGAGGATCTACCTGAGCGGCGACGGGGCGGGCCGAGGGACGCACCTGTCGCTGTTCTTTGTGGTGATGAGAGGACACAGCGACGCACTTCTCAAGTGGCCTTTCAACCAGAAGGTAACGCCAGGGCGTTGATCGTCTCATTTATGTAGCGTGAGAATGAAATGGTTCACATAACAAGAAACAGCACCATGCGGGCTAGTGGCCGGCCGCCCCCCCCCCAGCGCAGTGGGCGGCGCTAATTGTCCTCCCGGTGGACAATGGGCAGCCTTTGGTGATGTCATCCTGTGCAACGGTGGCCGATCTGCTAGAGCCTCCGCCGTTGTTCCCACCGTCGTCCTCACTCAACCGGCACATTCTCAGTGGTGGGCGGGGGGGGGGGGTCATCACCAGCCATTCTCTGCCAGACGCCCTCCAGGCCAGCGGCGGCGCTGTAGCAGTCTTTCTGCCTTTTTGTGGTGGTGGGGGGAGTTGGACGAGGGTGCGTTGGAATCATCGAACTGAGAGCTGAATGATGCATGTGTGTGTGTGTGTGTGTGCGTGGACTGCAGGCTTCACTTGTCCCGCTCCAGATGTAAGGCTGGACTCTGTGTTCCCAGGTCACCCTGATGCTGCTGGACCAGAACAACAGGGAGAACATCATCGATGCTTTCCGGCCCGACATCTCCTCCTCGTCCTTTCAGAGGCCGGTCAGCGACATGAACATCGCCAGCGGCTGCCCGCTCTTCTGTCCGCTCCCCAAGCTGGACTCCAAGAACTCGTACATCCGCGACGACACCATCTTCATCAAAGCCACCGTGGACCTCACTGGGCTCTAGTCAGACGATGAGGGCAGAAGCCGTTTGACTCCAGTGAAGCCCGGCGCTCCTCGGGGGCCGGGCTGGACGGGAGCGGATCGTTGCTGCTGGGAATGACCAGAGCAGGAGTCCAGTCATCGTGGGCGTGGCCACATTCCAGCCAATGTTGCTCTGCTTTGAGTTTCTACTCGACTTCCATGTCCAACAAAAGTGGTCGGACCGGTGAACACATTCCAGACATCCCAGGTGTGTTTGATGTCCTCATCAAAGGAGACCCTCAGAGGGCGAGCATTCCAGGACGAGGTCGGAGGACGAATACGACGGCCGGTGTGGCGCTGAAGCGCGTTATGTTCAGTTTTACGCAGAAAAATAGTCTGAACATATTAAATGAGGTTCTGCTGCTAGTTCTGTCCGACTGGCTTCGACTAGCCGGTAGCGCGTCCAACGGAGCGCTACAGCAGCCCCGCTGGGAGTCGTGCATTGAATCTGGAACTTTATGAGTCTCCAGGCAGAGAGGCTCCTGAACCACGACGCCAGAGCCTGAAACAGCGGCTGAAAGAGGCCGTGCGCTGCCGCATGGAGCCCTGTGGAACACCTGCTTTTGTTTTTCAAGGTTGTAGGAAAAAAAAAAAAATCCTGATTATTTTTATATTGAAAAACTGAAAAACTTTAGCCTGACAGCCTTTATTTACACACACACACCTACACACGCACACACCTACGCACACACACACCTATACACACACACACCTATACACACACACACCTACACACACATAGCTACAGACACACACACACACACACACAGAGGTATTTCTCATAGCAAGTTAGCGGAGGTGAACATAGTTTTCAGGATACATGATTTATCATGACTTATAAAGTACTCTTTCATTTAGTACCTAATGAATATTGTACATATATGAGTATCTCCTGCCTGCCTGGCAGCAGAAAGTGTTTCATTGCTGCAGTAATGAATGCTGTATATTTAGCATCACGATTTTGGACTTCATCAAAAACATGCTGACGATAAATATATATTTATATTCCCTCAGCTGAAACTGAGAAACAGCATTTCCAAATGTTTTATTTATTTCGACACCTGACAATGAACATAACTGATGGATATTTATACTTTTATTAATAACTTTTATTTTGTTTTGTACAACTAATTTGTGCCACACACACGCGCTTGCAAGCTAAATTTAAATAAAGAATGACTGAGTACCCTACTTTTGGGGTATCCTCCTTTTTTATTGTGTCGGTGCTTTGTGTAGTGTCAAAGTGAAACAAAGCGTGAGCATGCAGCTCTGCTAATGCCCGACCACACCGGGGGGGGGGGGGGGGGGGGGGGGGGGTCGGCTTGACTCGTGCCCCCAGATTCCATTTCCTGATCTCATCTACCTGTTGTATGGGAACATGTCCATCCTCGTGGGGTGCATGATGGGAAATGATGCTTTTCAAAACCCAGTAATTGATGGCAAAGTCCAGTATTATGTAATTTCTATAATTGTTCCTGATGCTTTCGAGGGCTCACAAGAGGATCAACAATTTTAAGATGAATATTATTATCATCATTAAACAATTAGTCGCGTCTCGAGCTCACAGCCACGACGGGCCAACGTAAAAAAATATGTGATTACACTATTATCCCAGAATCCATCTTGTGTTATTGATTAGCCATTTCCCTTGAAGGACCAGGAACACAATGAGGTCATGACAAAGTGACGCTTCATCCGTCGTTCAGGGTTTTTGTCTCGCTGCAGAATTACCCTGAAGAACACACGAACATGCCAGGAGATGCTATTGATACGTGTACAGGGCTGAATCTCATCCAGTACTGCATGACTGACCCCCCCCCCCCCCCCGTTTTAGGCTTGCAGCCTGCTGAGTTCTGCTCGGCTCTCACGTTCTCTGTTACGCTAATCATTTGTGGTGAACGTTGCTGGAATTTCGTGAATTCTCAGTGCAGCATCTCGCGTGTGAATTTTACAGTGTGTGTGTGTGTGTGTGTGTGTGTGTTGGCATTTTGGAACTGCTGATAGTCAAGCGGATTTTCTCACACGGATAAACAACATATATTAGTACAATTAAAACGTATATTTGCATACAAGTTCCGTAAATTCAATAAATATCTTTTGATATGAAACTCATTTTTTAGTGATTGTTTTCTGTACATTATCAGTTTCTGTGGCCATCGTGCAAAGAATGTATTCAGATTTATTATTGTACACTTGCTCTGAAATTGATGCCTGTGATATTCAAACGTGGAGTTGTGGCGTTTATTTTGCAATAATAATCAGTATGTGAGTTATTCTTTCATGACACAGACTACCTACACCAGGCATGGGCAAACTACGGCCCGGGGGCCATACACGGCCCGTTGGGTTTTTCAATCCGGCCCGCCAAAATTGTCCAAATTTGTGTGAACGGACCATTACTGCTGTCTTGGGGTGTAATTTACATCATGCTCCTCTAGGGGGCAGGCTTGTCGCAGTTTTCACAGCATCACCCACAGCTGCTGCAGTGAGTGATGCCCATGCACCGTTTAGCTTCTGTTTGTTATATGCATCATTATTTCTTATTATATATTATTTCTACTCCACCTGGGCTTGTAGTATGGAGGATGCAAACACACAACCCACGCATCCATCACTCCCCTCCCGTCCTCCTGCTGACCTGGCGAGGTCAGACATTGTGGACAGCAGCCGTCATCCTTTTGCTGCCCGTAGCTTAACCGCATCCCCTCTTCCACTCGGCCTGCAGTATCCAAGCGATCAGATTTCTGTCTCCTTCCAGCATCTCAGTGGTCTCAGAGACTATTGTGTTACCTCACGCGAGCGCCGGCGGCCATTCTGCCTCTCGAATGTAAACCGTGGTCGGCCACTGATCGTGCTGTGACTTCATCATCCCGCCGGGATGCAGCCAGAGAACTGCAGACGCCGCTGTTGTTTAGTATTAGTGCACTGAATTCAGATTTTTGTGTGCCAGCGGTTTTGTATTTCAGCAGTTGGGCTCCGCACATTTCCTGATGAGCTGGCGTCTCGTCTGCAGCCAGCGCAGAGAGACTCCAGTCGACCTCGAAGTGGCTGAAGATGATGATGATGATGATGGATGCTAATAACTGTTAACATGATCATTACCATACTGACCGACATGTAAAGGAATCCTGCTGGTAACGGTCGTACAATGGATGCTATAGAATATAGAATACTTCACAGACATCACTTTTTCCTACAATACTCGATACCATTGGTATTATTAAAGTCACCTTATGTTGGAAGTGCAAAATGATACACAGGCGCGCACGCACACACACACCTTTACTGGATTATGTGGGTGAGAAGTGTGAGTGTTTTTTTGTTATGTGCAAATTGAAGGCAGATTGATGGATGTACGTACAACGGTTCTTCCCAATAACCCGAACTGAAGGGACATTTGTTGGACGGGCTCACGATGAGGAGGAAAACCTCGCCGGCTAAGCAGAGAACATGTTACGGACTGGTGCGAGAGGACCCCAAGAAACAGAGGACGGAGACGGTACAAACGTGACTATAAGCTTTACTGGAATGTTCATCAGTCAAGTCACTATCCCGGAGCTGCGCACGGGTTACGGGGTGGCTGGAGCCCAACGAAAATATCTTGTTAAACAAAAAGACACAGCCAAAAGAACAAACCAAATAAGCAAGCTCAAAATACAAAACTCTAACAAAGGCAGATCCCAGGGATGAGGAGCGGCAGAAAGACGTTCTGTACGCAGGGACGCGATCCATGAAAAATAGTCCGACTAGGAACAGCGGGCGGAGCAGGGCTTATGAAGGCCGGTCGTAGTCAGCCTCAGGTGTGTCTGGGATGAGAGGCAGCAACCAGGTGTGAGTCGTAGGCCAATCAGCCAGTGCAGCCACATAACCCTCACAGAACAGCTTCCTCTCAAATCAACGCTAGCGATAAATCGGCCCACAACGAAGCACAGTGTAGATTTTGTCTTCAGCAAGAGTTCTGCTATTCTGTATTTGACTTGAATATTTTGTTTTTGGTGGAATGCCTTTTTAAGCTGTATGTAATCTGTCCTTGCAGGTCTGTACTCAGGATGTTTGCCTTACAGGTGCCCGAACCTTTTCCACCGAGGGCCACAGTCACATGAACACAGTCAGTCAAATGTAAGAATCCATATTCCTAAAATAAAAAAGGGAACAGCCGACATCACAACTTTCATTCATGGGCTTTAATTTTCACTTTATTTTGTATATAAAAAGGATTAACAGCGCATTCTCTAAATAGCAGCCTCTGATTGGGTCTTAGACAGGAAGTGGACCCGCTGTCACATCCCTGTAAGAGGGAATATAAGGGAACAAGGGGGTATATTTAGGTTATGCAAATGAGTATTATTATGGGGAGCGTTTTGTTCTCAGCGGGAGCCGCGACGTTGCGTTTGGACCGAAGGACGGCAGGTCTGGAGTCAGTTTGGACGTCTCCGAGACGCTGTCAGCCATTCTGGTTCGCAATCTGCTTTCGTTCAGCGCTAACAGAGAAAAGCTTCTTTCACGTTTGTTCTTTTTGCGTGGCGTCGCATCAGAGGAAAGTAGTCAGGCGCTTTACCGAGGTGCTGTTGAATGAAGTCGCCCCCCGCCCCCCGTGTCTCGCTGCCTCGTAGATGGCGAGCAAGCCCCTGTAGTTTCTCAGCAGAGACTGCGTTTGCAGGCCAGCTGCCTTCTCTGCTCGCTCAGCCGAGCTCCGCTTGCAGACAGCAGCAGGTCTGATGCTCGCGCTTCCCTGATTCCACCATCTTGGTTGTCCTGGTTGGAGGGAGAGGCGTGTGGCGAAGCTAAGACTCGGTCCAAGTGCATGTTTCCTGCACGGGCTGCAGTCCATTCCATTTTTAGAGGCGTTTAAACACGTGTCCCGCGGGCCGTGGTTGGGACCCCCCCCCTGTCTTAGATCACCAGTGCTGGACACTTACTGCTGTCCCCTTTGGGGCTGAAAGACGATGCATTTCGCTGCATCGTTCTCTGTGGACCAGCATCTGTTTTGCTCGTCAGCTGAGACAGTGAATTGCATTCAGGAAATGCCGCTGCGCTCGCCGAATATTGACTTCCTGTGTGGGAAGGAGGATTCTGAAGACTCTATTTTGTGTTTAATCTTGATGTGTCTCTCGCAGCAGCATTATCAATGTCAACATTTGATCAACAAGGATGCAAGTTAATGTACTTTTAGTGTTTTCTTTTGTAAGCCGACTGTGGGCAGGAGGCGGGGCTCAGCCCGGACAAAGCAGCAGAACGGCAACGACCACAACATGTTATGCTCTTGTTGGTGGCGGGCTCCGACCCAGGCCCTCTGGTGGATTTGAACCCAGAAACCTCTTCAAGCTGCCTTCTGATAGGACTTTGGCCATGAAGCATCGCTTTGCTGCCTGTATAATCTGTAACAGAGACAAAAAAACTACACATAATAAAAGTCCATTTAACTTGATTTAATATTTGAGGAATATTTATAACAGAAAGCTATATCATGTTGCCGTCAGCTGTTTCATCATCCCGATTGCCATTATTAATTCTACCGAGCTTCCGTCTCTGAGACTCCTCGTCCCCCGAACACAATATCGGCCGTAATAAAAGCCAGCCTGGAAATACGACTGGTGGAGAGAGAGCCAATAACATCACTGATACGAAAGGTACGTCCTCTGGGGAGTCAGCATGCTGGTCAGAGATATTTCACGAAGATTTGTTCACGAAGATTGTTCAAGATTGGCATTACCATCAATGAGACAGATGCAGGTCAGTGTGCATTTTATCTGGTCCTTTTCGTGCACACGTGGACGCAGGCCACGGTGAGGGGAGCTGGTCGGCCCTGGTCACGTATATCGCCCAGCAGCGCTGGCGAACCTTGGGTAACCACGAGCCCTGGAAAACTGCAGTCATCGGAAAAAAGCTGCTTCCCCGCTCCGCCCGGGGGGGGGGGGGGGGCGCCTTTCTTGTGGCATCTTCACAGCGTGAGCCGCATCCTGGTGGCCTGAGCTCGTGGTGAGATTCTGTTTCACACGTTCTCACCGTGGCCCTCATTAGTCCTCGCCAAGGCCCACAAAGGCACACTTTGAAACAGATGTGCTGCATGAGAATGTTGGGAATGGAAAAAAATAAATGGATGGTGGGAGGTCAGACCATTCCCCTCCTCACCCCCCCCTTCAAAAAGATGCTTTGCTAAACAGTCTACCGCTGGTTCCTCGTAATGTTAACAAAGCTTCCTTTTTGTGATGGACTTTTTCCATAAACACTGCAAAGACAGGAATGCCTTCATCATCTGGATGCAGGCTGCCACATACAAACACAAATACAAACACAAATACAAATACTCCGCATCTATTTGTTTTTTTATCAAACCTCCATAACATTGAAACATTGTGAGACTTGTCAGATCTTTTTTTTCCTTCTGGCTATGAGCTTCCTTCTGCTCCTTGTGCTGCTTGCTTTGTTCATAACCCTTACACTGCCCCCCCCCCCCCCCCCCCTTTCATTTCAACATTCTCTTCTCAGAGCATCATCAGCCCCGGCATGCTGCACAATTTACTATAGCAATATATCATCTATTTGATCTCATTCAAACCCAACAATCCCATACGAGACAAACATGGCGATGGTAGATAATAGTAGCTGAATGGCAAGGAATGATCAATGACAAGGAAAACCCTGACAACGTTGGGAGAAGGGAAGTTGAAATCAAAATTTCCTCAACATTCCTCCGAACCTTCAGAACCTTCAGTAATTCCTCATTACTAATAATAATAATGGTCATTTCATTCTTTAAAACAACAACAGAATCCTGGATTTTTTTTTTTTCCTAAATAAACAAGCAGACAGAATTTATAGAGCAACAAAGGAAACATGAAGAGCAGCAGCATGTTGCTTACGACTTCATTTTCGTCGGGAGGATGTTAAACAAAGTGATGTGTAATTCTGTGTAAACCCGGGAGGCATTTGAACGGCATCACTGTCTCACCCTGCTGAGAGGCTCCCAGTGGGCTGATTCAGAGCGAGCTGCAGTAACGTCTGGCATCGAGCTTCCTGCAGCAGAGTCCCTCCTCCATGACCAGAAACCGGCACAGATCACGTGCAGTAAAAACAGGCATCTCTGAACATCAAGGCATCAAGACCCCCTGGAGAGATCAATTATCCTGTCTGTGGAATTGTTTGGCTCTGGAGAGAGAGAGAGAGAGGGGGAGAGAGAGTGCAGGTAGTAGTTATCATTTTAAAGCTCCAATAACAAATAGAGGCACAGACACGCTCTTCCACAATGACCGAAGCACATGCATCATCCTGCTCGCTCTGAAACTAGCCTCATTCCCAGAGAGTCGAATTACGCAATGGTGGCAACTTTCTCTGGGAACCCGGACGGACTAAAGCTTTGCAGTGAGACAAGTTGAAACGTGCAGCTCTGTGCTAACTGCTAACAGTGTGCTGATCCAGAACATTTTAAAAACACACCACTCGTCCAATGCAACAGAGCACCTTTTCCATAGCAAGGCTGCACTTCTAGATTTTGATTTTCATTTTGATCGTCTTACAATATGAATGTGGATAACATTTTAATTCAGCATTTGTCACTTTTTCTGTCTTTATCAAGTCATTTTTTATTCTGGCTTCCCGTACTGCATTCAGCTTGTTGAAGGAATCACTTCCTCTCAAGAGGACTGACTACACTGAGGTTCATACTGCTGAGCAGGAATTGAGAAAATATTCAAAGAATAGTATGTTTTGTGTGAATTATAGAAAACAAATTTCTTTAATTATAATAATCTATTAGGGGGAAATAATGAGCAACACATTCCCTGCATACATTACATTCCCAACAATGTTCATGCCCAGACAAAACTTTATTCCAAATAGCTACACAGTTCATTGATGCTAAAATTCAGGACTTCAGTTTCGAGTTGATCTCCTTTTGAACACTTCTTCTGCCTTCCAGTTTGCTTTGGTAAAGACAAAAATATCGGCAAACTGAAACAAGCAAAAATGAGACGTACCCACCGGTGGTGTGAGAAAAAAGGAGAAGGGATCACTGAAGTTCGCGGGGACTATTTCTTGGCAGTGTTCACACAAAAGGTGGCAGAATCATCACACTCATTCACAATTCCCATCAGCTGGGCAGTGATGTCACGGGGACTGGGGGAAGCCCTGGATGTGCCTCTATCTAAGCTTTTGGAACAAAGCTGCATTGTGGGGGTGAGGGGGTGCAGAGAGGGGGTGGAAACCCAGATGTCTGCCTCACAGTGGCACTATTGTCTGCCTGTCTCCGGACCCAGACGTGTTCATAGTCTCGCTGCTCTTGTGAACAGGATTTGTGACCTTGGTCAATCCCTCTTACACAAGGACTGTGTTGATGAAACAAGTCTACCGGTCATTTTGGTTCTGCCTCAGAATCATCAACATCATCATCTTAAAGTGGTTTCTAAATTATTAGGGGTGTAATGGTTCATGTGATGTATTGAACCGTTTCGGTTCTGCATGTTCGGTTCGGTCCACTTGCGTACCGTTTCGGTTTTATGCATTTTTTCTCATTAAATTTATTACTCGCGTGATCTTAGCGCTAGTAATAACCCAAAGGGGCCGGTGCTTAGTGAGTTGGGCGGCAGGCAAAGGCGGGGACCTTGGCGGTCCGGATCCTGACTTGTGCCTATGGTACAAACAGGAGTTCAGAGTATCCACCCTTTTTGGAGTCCTTGGAGGGGGTACTGGAGAGTGCTCCTTCTGGGGATTCCCTCGTTTTATTGGGGGACTTCAACGCCCATGTTGGCAATGACAGTGAGACCTGGAGGGGCGTGATTGGGAGGAATGGCCCGCCGATCAGAACCCGAGTGGTGTTTTGTTAATGGACTTCTCTGCTCATCACAGATTGTCCATAACGAACACCATGTTCAAGCATAAGGGTGTCCATATGTGGCACCAGGACAGCCTAGGTCACAGTTTGATGATCGATTTTATAGTCGTATCGCCGGACTTGCGGCTGCATGTCTTGGACACTCGGGTGAAGAGAGGGGCTGAGCTGTCAACCGATCACTGCCTGGTTGTGAGTCAACTCCGATGGTTGGGGGGAAGATGCCGGACAGACCTGGCAGGCCCAAACGTATTGTGAGGGTCTGTTGGGAATGTCTGGCAGAATCTCCTGTCAGAAGTAGTTTTAACTACCACCGACCGGCCGCTTCAACAAAGTACCTCTCCCCAGTACATGGTCGAAGTTCTCCCGGAGGTGGTAGTTAAGAGGTTCGGGTCGGTGCCTGTCGTGGCAGCAATACCCGAATCTCTTGGTGGACACTGGTGGTGAGGGATGCCGTCAAGCTGAAGAAGGGAAGCTGGAATAATTATAATAGTGTGCTTCATCACGAACATTGCATTATTTCTAAACAAGAAAAGATGTTCACCCATTTCTTTTCTATGGAGTTTTTTCTTCAGTAAATTACTTTTTATTCTGTTGTTAGATATGAGGACAGAGCATTATTGCTACTCAGAGAAATAACGATCAATAATCACGTTATGTCCTTTAACTTACAGTAGAAGGTCATTCTTTATGCTCCACCAGAGTTCACAACTCATCTGGTCAGCCCTGTAATGGTGAAGCCAGGCGTGACAGGACACACACACTCCTCTCGCATGTGAGCCTTCTCATGTAGCCATTATCAAGCTAATGGCTCACTCTCTTGCCCACATGCCTGTCTCCTTGAATCTTTTGGAAGTCAATCAATGCAGGGATGAGTAAAGGGAAGCAGAAGACAGTGGCCCAGTAGCTCACTGGGAGATTCAATGAGAATTAGGTCATTACCCACGGCAAGTTCAATAGATTATCAGAAAGAAATGTAAAAAGTGGGCCAGCCCGCCCATTTTTTATACTGTCACTGTCAAGAACCCACACAAGGCTCGTGCCTCTAATGTAAATTCTCTGGGTCCCTGCTGATTGCACATCGGAGATACTTTAATGACTCCTGGTTTGCGCAGGAATTTTCAATTGGAAATTTTTTCACATCTGAAAGGTCAAAGCCCTCCTCCTCCTCTCAGAAAACCATCTAGTTCCCATAGCAACAGTCTCCCTCTTTAAGCCATTCAGAGAAGCTGGCTGTGTTGGCTTTCTAAGCTGCCAGAGCAAGATGGGAGTATGGGATATTTTCCACCGCTCAAACGACACTGATTCCATCTTATTGCCCAATGACAACTCTGTTTAGCCCAATGAGAACTCTTCATCCATGCTTTTCTTGTCAAATGGCTTCCTATGCATCCAACCTTAACTGACATAATCTTAGAAGAAGATCTATCATTTGATGTGGTGAAGTTGTCCTGTCCCCGTGTCAGAGAAAGACCCTGAAGCATAATACTTCTACCACCTCCGCATTTCAGGGCGGGGATGTACTTGAGGTCATTGTCAACATTCCTTTTCCGCCAAGTCGAATTGATGCCACATAACTTGATTTTATTTTTTCTCCTAGTGCTTGCATACAGCTTAGGAGTACTATCTATAGGTAGTAACCGTATAACTATCTACTACGATTAATATGTGTGCCTCATGGACATAACCTAGTTAGAAATGATCAAATCCTTATTTCAGTCAATCAAATACAAATTGGTTTATCACTTTTTTGTAATGTGTTTTTGATTATTTTGCCAGCATAACTATTGTATGGATTAACTATAGGCTTTATTAAAAAGAAAAATATTTAGTCTACTGTCAGGTCACAGACAGGAGAAGGGAATCCAGAAACGTAACCTTAATGTTTCCAGCAGACAAATCAGAAGTGGGCAGGCAGTAGAAGAGTCCCAGGAAACAGGCAGAGTTCACAAACCAGGTAACCAGATCAATCAGGCAGACAAATCCAGAAGAGCAGGCAAACAGAAACCCCCCCAAAAACAAGCAGGGCAGGTACACGTGAACCAGAATCAGGAATAGAGTTCTGGAGAGTAGGAACAAGTCACTGACAATCTGGCAGACAGCAGAGGCCTGAGCAGAATCTAAATGCAGGGGGGCTGATGAGGAGACGAGCAGCAGGTGTCCAGAGCAGCACAGGTGACGTGGATGAGCTGATGACGGGTGTGGCAGGCAGTGCAGCGAGAGTCGAGCAGGAGGGTGGAGCTACGTGGAGCAGGAGGGTGGAGCCACGTGGAGCAGGAGGGTGGAGCTATGTGGAGCAGGAGCGTGGGGCTATATCAAGCAGGAGGGTGGAGCTATGTTGAGCAGGAGGGTGGAGCTATGTGGAGCAGGAGGGTGGAGCTATATGGAGCAGGAGGGTGGCGCTATGTGGAGCAGGAGGGTGGAGCTATGGCCAGGGTTCATGGGAATCGGACTTTCTTCCTGACACGAAGTGCTCCATTGGAATGCAGGTATTAAAAAGGTCGCCACAATCTTCTTCTCCTGGCTCCTCCTGGCTCTGACTGCTTATCGAGATGGTGGAATGGGAATCCTATCAGTAATTCAAAGGGTGCCATTGCGTTATTCATTGATTATTTGCAAGCTGTGCAAGCGTTTTGAAGGATTCGATTCAAACTAGCATCACCCCGGCAGCTTATTTCTGTTCTTGGCCAGCCTTCTGACAGTCCTCTGGAGTTGACGGTTGATGTTACTTGTGTGTGTGTACTTTATCGTGAAATCTGACCTTGCCTTTATAGTGTAGAACACTAGCACAGGTGTGTAACATGATAAATGGGGCCAGCTTGGCCAGACCTTTGAGCAGGCAGATTTCTGTTGTAATGACTCTGGAGATGAATGAACCGACACCGTCATTTGTCACATCAAAGATAAAGCAGGGCTATGAGGTTTACTATGATCAGCAAGCTGAGATATAGAATAGAGAATAGAATAGATAGGTTAACACATCAAAGTGGCAGCCTCATTTTCTCGCCACAAAGCCTTTTATTTATGGTATAATGAACTGCCCTTGCTCAAGGACAAACAGGCTTGGTAACTTGGACGTAGGATAGGAGAGACAGTTCTTATTGCATCCAGCATAGGATGCTGTAATTTATCATTTTAGTAATCAATTAATCTAAAGATTAATTCAATCATTAATCATCTTGAAGCAGAGACGATCAGAAATGGACTTGTCTTCAGCCGCTTATCTAAATCTGGGATTTACATTGGAGCCTATCCCAGCTGACATTGGGCGGGAGGCGGGATACGACTACTACTGGACTTCCTGCTTGTCCCGTGAGGGGTTGCCACAGCAACCCAACGTTCTCCACTTCAGCCTGTCCTTTGCATCGTCCTCCCCAACACCAGCCACTCTCATGTCCTCCCTCACTACGTCCATGTATCTTCTCCTGGGTCGTCCTCATCTAAATGCTGGAGAAGGTTGAATTACTGTGGTGACTCCTCATGGGACAAGCCGAAAGTACAGTATTCGTAGCATTCATTTATTACTATTGTAATAGTGTGGAATGGATAGGACATATTACAGCCTTTCATTCAATAGTTACAAAAACAATTTCATCCAGATTCTTTCACCCATCTGGTTGGTCAGCCCGTCCCACTAGATGCCCCTTATTTGTTTTCTAAGGGAGTTGGTAGCTCTAACCTGGACCCACCCAGTTATTGGACTGACAATGAATGACCATAACATTATCTTTGATTATACATAATTATCTTTCTAAATAAAAGGCTTATCTTAGGCTATTCTTATTTTCAAGTCTGGACCAATCAAAACAGGACATTTCACCTTTTACTCCCGGTAAGTATTTCTTACCATTGTTTAGGTGCAACTTAATCATTTTAGACATTTTAGTCGACAAACTCAGTGGGCGCCCTGGACCATGGAAGTAATAGAGGCTGGACTTTGTACATGATCTCTATGTTGTATTAATGAATTTCTCAGCTAGTAATCGCTGAAGAATGAGCACACACTACTACTCCACAGCAAAGAAATGGGGACATCTGTCACGCAGATGAGGACGGATCTAGGTCACTGTTTTCATGCTTGTGCCGAGCAAGGCCTTTTTTTTAAAAAATCTCTACGCAGCCCAGTCGCACAGCATTTGACTTTTTTCTGAGTCAATGTCCGTCCTTCCCAACAACCTTTGCTTCATGCAGAACTGACCAGATTGGGTCAATCCTACATATGGGCACTGATGCAAACCCACCCTGAAACATCCCAAACAGATGGCCAGGCGCCACCTCCCCCCCCTAACATGGATCTGGTCTCTTGGCTAGAGACTTTAAGCTCCTTAGAATTTTTAAAAAAATCTATGCTTACTACTAATTTCGTTTTTTTAATCAAAGTGATCACATTGCCATCGTATTTTTCATCAATACTGACGCTCGGATTGGCCTTTTACCCATTTCAGTGATTCCCGATGTGGAGCCATCATGCAACAGATGAAGAAATGTGTACAAATACCCTAAGTTTGTAAATCCTGGCGTTAGACAGTAGCGTGCCAGGGGGTTGAGAGATGGGTGTATTTTGGGGCAGGGCGGCGACCCCCCCCCGACATCTGAAGTGGCAGGCAGCTGAGGAGGAGGCTAAGCCAGAGCAGGTGTCTCTGCTGGGGGAACACCAGCAACCTGCAGCTCTGACAAGGCCACTGAAGAGCCCCAGCAACAGACAAGGTAGATTGTTATCTTCATTTGCTTCTATCGATTATCTCTGGATTTATCGGGATGAGGCTTCAGATTCAATTCCTTTGCGGGGGTTTGCCTGTTTGCTGCCGTTATTAACTTTGACTTCCCTTCATTGCTGTTACAGTTTCTTTGTTCCATCTTTATTTCCGACGTGGCATCTTAATCCCAGCATAAATTAGCAGCATTCGACCTAGATCTCTTACAAAACATTAAAGAGAAAATAAATCTGTGGATTTTCAGTCTCATTCAATATTGATACTGTCGTGTTTACTCATCAACCCACTTCCCTGCTGCATCTAATCAAACCCCAGGAGATCGGGATTCAGACGTGGTATCATCCCACATTCATGTGTGCAGTTCTAAAGACACTGTGCTGCAATCAGAGGCTCTGTGGACCCCTTGACCTGCTCAGCAGATATATATATATATATATATATATATATATATTACTGTAGCTCGTATACAGCTCTGACATGTTTACTTTGTGTGTCCGCTGTAATTGCACATTGAGCTGCTTGTGGGCTCCTCAAACAATATAATGGAATATAATGATAGTAGGTTTGAAGGTGATGGGATGAGATAGATGTATAGGGAGCTGAGGGTGGGGTGGGGGGGGGGGGGGGGGTGTTGACCGGAGTACCTGATAGAAATTCAGAGCATGCACTGGGCAGCAGTGAATCCTCGGCTATGTGTGTGTGTGTGTGTGTGTGTGTGTGTGTGTGTAAATGACAGGCGGCATCTTTTTAACACGGTAATTTGACCTGTTTCAATTCTCAGGGGAAGTCTTCAGTCGGTTTGATTTAAAAAAAGAAGAAGAAGAGATTGCTCCACCAGACATTTCAGTGTTCCGATGCCCATTTGTACAACTGGCGCAGTAATTGTATGGTGCAGTATTTGTATAACTGGCGCAGTATTTGTATGACTGGTGCAGTATTTGCTGTCTCTCGTTCTTCCTAATGTTTGTCTTCCTTTCACCAGTGCTGAGGGAACACGTCCTCTTGTTCTGCTTCCACAGGCCAGCTGTGTGTTTGTTCTACTGACAGCAGTCATTTCCTGCAAACAAAATCGACTTGGATGCGCTCCAAATATAGTATAGCAATGTATAAGTCAATCAATAATCTCGCCAGAAAAGGCGTTTACCATCCTGAGAGAGAGAGAGAGAGAGAGCTGTAACCCAGTATCTGACAGACATGAGTTGTGGAACTGATCCGGCGTTCCAGACAGCTCTGGATGTTTGGTCTTTCAGGAGCTGATTGACAGCAGAGTGTCCTCTGGGTCAAATAGCAAGAAGTAGGTGTGCTGCCTATATATCTATTCTTAAAATACTTGTAATTAGCGGTACCTTAGACTGGAGCTAGCTTTTCCTGGATGTGTTAACAGGCTATCACTAGTGGGCGCTGAGAGGCTCGCTTTCAGTCTCAGCAGGTGGTACTACGAGAACAAGCTGGCTGACGCCGGACCAGACGGAACTGGAGATGGAGTCTGGGTTTTGTTTTGACACTTTTAATGGGGGAATTCTAATTTCTGATGAGTCAAAATTAAACTGCTGATATTTCAAAGTAGCATTTTGGTTAATGACATAGACATCTTAAATAAGAATTATGTCTAATTGCAATGTAGATATGACTGGTAACTAACCTTACCCTAGCGTGCACGTGCACGCACACACACACACACACACACACTTGAATCACCATTTGCTGGTGTTCCAGGCTCTCTGTGCCGTCCAGTAAGCCGTCTTTATTTGCTGGCTGACTTGTCTCTGGTGGACGATTCATCCTGCTGGTGCTACGTCGCTGTTTTGGACTCTCTGGCTATCGTTTCTCTCAGTTGTTGTATTTATTGGTGAACGGTTCTCGCTTGGTCTATAATGATCTGCTGATTGTGGTGATTCCGTGATTTTGAACCTGCTTCTTTAGAGGTTGACAAAGTTTGTAATCAGAATATTGCTGGAAAGCTCTTATCAGTCTTTAAAAATAACTACATGATGTATGTGTAACCGGATGGGATGTAATTAGGCAGGCAGATGTGGGAGGGAGCACCTGTGGCCCATTTGCCACTGATTGGGGGGGGGGGGCGTGGCGTATATAGGTGCTTCCCTTCCCTCGTTCCTGTCTTTGTGTTTTCCCCGTCGAAGGCAGGTTGGCCGTAGACTGTCACTGCCTTGTCTCTCCTTTTCGTTTGCGTGCTTATAGTGTTTTTAACGCAAAGCTTGTTTTAGAGTATTAAATAAATGTTCTGAATTACTAATGCCGTGCTGGTCTTCAGTGTGAGCGGACCTGTGCGTAAGTGCCGTCGGGAAACCCGCTAGAACGAGCTGGGGAACAAAAAAATAGATCTTTAGGTTGCAAGTCCTAAAGTGGCGTTGTCGGCAAAGGTCGGACCGTTTGGCCCCGTATGCCCAATGCCACATATGTAAACACAGCAACATGTACACACACACGGCAGCGCCGTGGCTTGCCTGTTTTTTCAGAGAAATAGCATTTTTCTTTTTTACATTTAGTCGTATATCGCAGGTGACAGTGAGGTACAATTCTCCTTATATATCATTTAAAATATTTCCTTTAGTGGTTTATTTATATACACCAGAAGATGTGAGTATGTTTAAGAAATGTCAGTTGCTGTATCAAATAAATACACATATACTATACTGAATATTCTGCCTTTTGTTTCTTTCTTTCTGTTTGGTAAAAAAGCAAGACACAGCTTTTAAACAGTGCATCACTGTATTGTTGAAATCCTGTAACAGGAATACTGTTAGAAGATGTATAATTCTACACAATCAAATACAAAATAATGCAATTGATATTTGTGTTTTGTGTTGATGATAAACTCTGACAGATCCCACATTTGTATAGTACTACTATATAGTAATGCAGCTTGCTGGTTTTCAGATGTCTTTGGACAAATGGACCCTGGAGGGTTACTTATGGAGGCTGAGCCTGAGCCCAGTGGGATTACGGGGGGGGGGGCTGAGGTGATCTCACAATGTCTGGGAACTGGATTAGAGAGGCAGTGTTGAGATGATAGATGAACGTCCACTCACAGAGCGACACAGACAAGCCTGATATTAACAGGAGCAATCGGGATAACAATGCTGAACACATTGTGGCTCCTACAGTGAAGAGTCGTACAATCCTGCTGTGATCACTGTAGTCCTATGAACGGTACGGACTACTGGTACACTATTCAGATGAGGGATGTCATCATTTAGGAGAGTTAAAACAAAACAAAGAAAAAGCATTCAACAAGAAACCAGGAGCTCAGAAAATTCATGAAAATGAGAAACTATCTCAAGATGTTAAGAAGCTAATCTTCAGGACGACTTCAGGATCAGCATCTAATAATCGTCCTTGGCCCGGCGACCATCGGTCCCAAAGAGGAACCGAAAATCTAACAAGCCTTTGGAGATGTCTCATCTCGACAGACAGAAGATGATGTTGTAACATCGAGCCAGAAAGAAAGACATAAAGATGCCAGTGAAAGACAGAAGTCATCTGAGGAGAGTAGAGCAATAATTCTGCAACAAATGCACGGCATCTGCCTGAGGAAAGACAAACCTAAGTCTGACAAGGGTCAACCACTTATCATTTAAATGGACGCTGATAAAACAACAGTACGTAGATTGGGAAGTTTGATCTGGAGATTTAGATTCACCAATATTTAACAACCAACTATTCTTACTTGATTTTATTAATCTATTTCAAGCACAAGTACGGATAAAAGAAGACATACCGTCGGCAGAAGAAAGAAACTTCTGTGTCCCGATTATTTTCTTGAATTATTTTTGCAACTAAATATAACACAGTTTCTGCCACATTTTTTTTTACAGTGCAGGTTAATTTATGCAACTGTACAACATGTATAAATAATCATAGTATATATTCATAGCTGTTAACTGTTCTGGAAACTGCGTCCAGACCCAGTGGAAGTGTTTACTCCTTGATCGCTTTCTCATTACGTCATAGCATTAGTATGAGCCCCCATCATGATCGTCTTGTCGATCGATGAGTCCAGAGGTTCCAGAGACCGACCACAGCATTATTTTCTTACAAATGAAATATTGTAATTATTGATTTTCAATCACTGATTAAAAAAAAAATACCACTACGTAGTTTTGTATATGCAACCAGCCAGTGGTCATCTCGGGGTGGGAAGCTGGCGCTGTTATGCTGCCACCGCCATAGGAATGTATATGTGAATGAATAAAAACTAGGAGGCGCTTTATTCAGAAAGTTAAAATATATGTAGAAATAAATACGAAAATAAATATATAAATATAAGTAAACATCAATAAATAAATAAAAGCGCTCTGCTCCTGTACTTATTTTATTCATGCTGCAGACAATAAATGGACGGGTCTTAAGTGTGTCTTGGGTTGAACTGTTCGCCTATTGGTTGAGCAACAACAACAAGTTAAGTCTCCACTGCTTGCATGGAGAGCTCCAGCGTTGGACGACCAACTTGCCCACCCTTAAGCAGAACTTGCAACTTGAATATTTAGTTGCTCAACAACTTCACACAAGTCCCTTTAAACTCCGGGACTCAGTAAACTATCAGCAATGTCCGATAACGAGCGGAGATTGTTGCCATGTTTACTGCTTGAGAGTCGTGTGGCGACTTCCTCTTGTTGTGGCTGTTGTCAAGAGTACCGCGTCGATTTCTGCTCCCACATGCCAATCAATTTATTTATATTAACTGTTTATTTATTTGTATATATATATTTGTTTATTTATAATTTTTTTAATTGTGGCAGTTTTGGTCCTTCATATTATAAATCCATTTACCATTTAATAACAAATGTAATTAAAATCCAAACATGCAATATACTCTAGAGTTAACCTCTACAGGGTTAAAACAAGGTTGGTGGGGTGGAGGAGGGGTTGCAGTTAGCAAAGCCTGCTTGAGGATGCAGAAGGCGGCTTACACACACACGTGCGTGCGAACACGCATCCACACGCCCCTCCAGCCAGCAGATATGCAGAAGATTTAGTTCACTTTTGAATACGTAATGAGTCCAACATGCATGATAAGCTGCTGGCTGATTCCTGGCAACGCAGTTGTGATTTATGCAGCTCATTCAGGATTATCTGCCGCTGAAGATAACGGGCAGAACAAAGCTGGGAAGAGCGCTGCAGGCAGAGGAAACCCTGCGCCGCTCAGTGCTAGCCCCTCACAGCTATTTGACGGTAGAAGCCCCCTCTACACTTAGACACCATTGCCTGCCTGTGGGCTGCTCCCTGTTTATGGGGGTGGGTGGCCATGGGGGGTGCAGGGTTGGCATGGATTCCAAACTAAGGCTTGTGAGGTAAGGTCTGATTTTCAAAGTTAGGAGTCGCCGTCATCAGCCGAGCTTTGAGCCTGGACCAGTTTGGTATCTAACAGCTGATAAATTTTTTTATACAGAAATACATTTTCTATCTCAAATCTGCCTCAATTTAGTTACAAGATGACCATTCACACCACTATGTCAGGCTGGTTGGCCATCGCCAGCTTGTCTGTCTGGATCTGGAAGTCCCACAGGATCAAAAAGAATACTTTCTCTACCTGACCCCTGAAAAGTGAGAAACTGGCACAAAACTTCATCTCATCCCCCCAAAAATGGGAGACCTGCCACGTCTGCCAGTAGAGCTGTCCCAGTTTTTATTCTAACGGAATACATTATTTTAGCATGGATTAGCGATAGCTTAGCCTGGCTGCTGCACACATTTATTGAGCGATGCAGCATGTTTGCATCAGGATGCGTTCTGACGGTAATGAGCCGAGTGATGGCTGAGTGCTGCTGTGTTGATGCTCTTCCAGACCGGCCCCAGCAAACGGTCAGTAAAGTAGTTTGATGCCTGTCCACACATCCCCAGATAAATGTGTTTACACAGCAGGGCTGCAGTGCACTCTCACTAAGTGGCTGTTAAAACACGATCCTGTTCCTCCACTCCGCCAGGTTAATTGCAAGTGATGATGTGCAGAAGGTCAGACAGCAGGCCGCCATTCCAGTGGCCCAGTGTTGTATGATCTGCCTGATTGATGATCAGTGTCACTCCAAACACTCTTTTATTATCTCCACCGAGAAGGTTCTGTTTTTCACGGCGTTTGTTTATCCGTTAGCAGGATCCTGGAAAAACTGATGGATGGATCTTGATGGGGAAAAAAACAAATCTGAAGATTGGTCTTGGTCTAACTCAGATCGCATTAAATTTTGAGAGCGACCCGGATATCTGTCTGGATACCAAAAAAACTCTGGATTTTCCCTTTTACTTATAATTGGCTTTTAAAAAACAAAAAAACAAAAAACATCTGGTGAAATATACATTCAATTCATTCACAAAAATCAAAGTAATAAAGGGGTCCGATTGCACGACTATGCAAAATGTCTTCTGAATCTGATCCAGAATGAACCAAAACAAAATTAACATTGAAAACCCCATTTACAGATTCAAAAATCTGTTAAAAATACACATCAACTTTTACTTTTCATGGTTAGTGTATAACGATACCAAGAACAATGTCTAATCTTTTAATGACAATCTGGATCACCATGTGGATCCAGGATTTTTTTTAATACATGCATTTGATATATCATTACCTTCACCAAGGAGGTTATGAATAACTACTGAACATTGGCATTTTGACTATAGGACTGCATTTCTCTACTTTTATCTGTTTTCATTCAGAAAAACATTGTTGTTGTTGTTTTTTGGTCAGAACCCTAGCTTCTTGAGATGCTAACACGATTTTTTTTGCGATCTCAATAATCATATATAACATCATATATAGTTTGTTTATGTTAATACTATAGTTTATGATGTCATTGCCATGTGTTGAGGCAAGCAGACATTGCACAGGTACTAATACAGCCGTCAGGATGACTCCTTGGTGCTGAGTAAGCGATAGTGATAAAGATATTCTAAATATGTGCACTGATTGCTGAGGCACAGCAGGTTAGCGCCATTAATTATTAACATTTATTCTAGATAGAGAGGGAAAATGCTGGTCCATTGACTTTACACCAGATTGTTATGTTTAATGGTGCCTTCACTGTCTGCCATAGAATTAAGCCAACAATGTCCCAGACAACACCTCGTTTTAATACCAAAACAGCTATAGGACCCACAGCTGGATTAAAGTACATTCACCACTCGTACTTGTACTATGTAGTACTACGCTTATACTATGTACTGTATGCCATAATGCTAATGATAGGCCACTTTGCACTGCCTACCATTACCTTGTCTCATTCTGCGTCTCCTGAGACTGAGTCCAGTCAGCAGGTCGCATTCAGTGCGTTTCAGACACAGATGTGCTGTCCAGCTGCTGAGATCACGTTCAGAAAGGTTTGATAAAATAACTTTTACCTCCGACCATGAGAGCTGGAGGAGACGACGTTGGTGCTGTTTATTGGTGTGTGTGTGTGTGCGTGTGCATGCCAGCCTGTGTGCATGTTTATAATTAGGACAACTCAGAGTTTTCCCACAAGTGTGTTGTTGTCGACGAGGAAAATATAATGACTTCACATCTTGTGCACTTGGGAGAGGAACAGGGGATTAGACTTTGGCAACGGTCGTAATTAAACGGGATCATACATCCATTTTCTTGTAGACGAGACGATCTTCTCAGCTTCGGCCACTTTTCCACCTCGCGGGTCACGGGAGTTGCTGGAGCCTATTCTAGCTGGCTATGGGCGAGAGGCGGGGCACACCCCGGCTGCTTCGCCAGCGCGCCACGGTAAACTGAATCAGTGGAATGCAAATTGTTGACTTAAATCTTTTTGGTCAACATTTCATTTATTTCAGTGGTCATCACATTATCAGCTAGGAGATCTAATTTGCTCATCCTTGTGTCAACAGGAAGGAAATGTTGGGATCAAAGACATTTTCTCCATTTGCACATAGCAAATGTCAATGTTTAAATATATATATATATGTTAAGTGGCTGCAGGACGTCATGTCCTGTTTAAAGTTTGAAACGATGAGATGCTCATTAAAACAAACCCCTGGTGCCTTTGAGGATATGTGGGGGCTGGAAGTCGCTGCTGAGACTGTTGCCTCCGTGACCCGGCCCCTGATAAGCGGTGGAAGATGGACGGATGGATGGATGGATAGGACAACGGTCCAAGATGGCTGCCAGGGAGGAAAGTCCTAAATGTGATTTAGACAATAACATTTAATTGATTCTGTTTTCTGACACTTGGAGTTTAGTGCCTCCGCTCTGGGTAATGGCGCCCGCCACTGACTGAGCACACACCGATACGTTCTGCCTCAGTACTTCACCGCCAGCGGCAGCTTTGTAACTGAATGTTTACATTTATCCGCACTCCTCTCTGCGTGTGTCTCCTTCCGTCGCTTCTGCGCATTAAAATTCAGATCGCAAATCTGCGTCCTCGGAGAAAGGATATGGGGTATATTTGGAAGTCATTCATATTTGTGAGACATTTGTGAGGCGCCATAAGTGAACACAGCAGGGTTCCACATATAGCTGTTCTTTGCTTCAAACAACTGACAGGTTGAGAGAATAAATAGACTCAAGTCTACACCTTGGGAGATCAGTGAGCCCTCTGGAGTCTGTGAAGCTGTGATTAATAGACACTTATAGACCCCCCCCACCCCCCCCCAAAAAACCCCTCCCTCTTTAACTCTTTGAGTGCCGAATACATTTTTTGAAACACAAACATTCACTGCCAACCCTGACATTGAAATCTGCCTCTCTTCAACGGCCAATAACTCCGGAACGAATCATTGTCGGAACACACTTTATTTTTCCGGATGAAAGAAGATACTTTTATCTTTCATTTGGTGGGTTTGTTTGCATAGTCACAGTAAAATCAGGAAAAATGCGCAAAACCTGGGACACTCCGCATTTCGCTGAGTTGAAAATGGCTGGCACTCAATGAGTTAATTTGACGCCACATTGTCTCCATTACGGGGCAGCAGAATGAATCATGAACATAGAAACACGCCTGAGAGAAAAAACAAAACAAACAAAATGTTTCAGGAAGCGTGAGAAAATACAAATTATTTTTAAGCATTTAAGCAAGAAGAGGAAATTTGTTCAAGCCTTTAAAGCACAGACAATTTATTTTACATCATGCAAACACAAGATAGATATATTGTAAACATGAATATTACCTATTGCTAAAAAAACCCAATTCTTAAACTGAAGAGCGACGTCGCCTTCTCAGAAACCTTCTTATGAGAGCAAATAAAACAGTGAAGAAAAACAGTGGCCGAATAAATTCTCAAAATAGTAAGTGAACTTTTCATTAAACATGCCAGCTTATTTCAGGTCTATATATTTGGTTTTACTTATGCAAAATGTTTGGGGCTTAAAACTGTATTAACTTTTAAGGTGTGACATTAACTCAAATAAAAGTGAGTAAAGTAAAAGTGAATCGGAGGCGATGTGTGTTTTTAAGTGATTTTTGAATCTTTAAATGGGATTTTCAATACTAAAATGTATTGTTTATTTTAGTCCGGATCAGATCGAGAAGACATTTGTCCTGATAGTTCATATCGGACTATGATTTGAACCCAACCCATAGCTGATCATCAAAGTTATCATCAAGCGACGTACGATTAGCTCCTCCTCCTTTTACCACCGACGCCCCTCTGCTTCGCTGCTCTCCTCCGCCTGTAGAGTAGACAGTATCGGCTCTGTTGTCTCAGACAGCGACAGAGCAGCGCTGTCCTGGAGAGCCCATCTCCCCTCCTGCCTTGGTGTTAGGTAAGCCTCAATACCTCCCGAGACCTCCCTTCCCTTTTGGCTGCCATTACCCAGACTAAGCTCATTTGTCCCTCCAATACACCCATGCTCTGCCCTTTGTTCGGGTCCCAAGCTCTCATTCATGTTCCAGAGGGGGGGGGGGGGGCAACACAGGCCTGAAACCTTTGGCCAGACAGACTGTGGTAAAGCAACCATAAAGAGATTCTGGGCTTGAATGGCGCTCCACTGTGACAGGAGCTCGTCAGCATTGACTACAGCCGCTGTGCAGGATGGAAGAGATGGAGGGTGTATCCTGAAACACCAACTATATGCCACTTTACAACCATAGCTTCGCAGGCTACTTCACACTGGATGAAAACTACCCTGGAGAGCCGTCTAATTTGGTTTACCTTCTGTGGTTTTATTACATGCCTCCGCAACGCAAGTCTTTAGAGGGACTGAGATGAAGCAGGTCTGAATAAACATGACAAAATGGAGCTTTGTCAGGTCTATGAAAAGGTGCAAAAGCATTTCGTGGCAAGGCTGTCTGATTAATGCATGACCTGCATGTATGAAATACACAATTCGTTGTCAGAATAAAAGAAATGCAGATGCAACTAGACCAGGGAAGAAATGCCAACATTTTTTTGCTTTATTTCTACATTTATTGCAAAACAATTTACACACATTAATCATGGCAATCAAGCTAAAATTGGAATAGGAGTTGGCTTTAAAGTTGAATACACTGTACAGCACAACTACCTTTAATTGCTAATGCTTCGTGATTTACAGTGTTCTTTTTGCCCCGCACGGAAAACCGTGACAAGGGCAAGGGGAAAGCGCTCCGAGTTAATAAGCTGAGGACACAAGATATAGGAATTCTATTTGTGATGGTGCAGCTTGCTTCCGACTTGAAATGATCAAACTTGTCAGCTTAAAACTGCAGCTCCACTGTTGTGGTTTATGACATAAATCAGATTAAAATCATAAGCGTTGTCACTCTGGCTTTGGCTTTTCAGGAATTCTTTGAACCTCTTGACATTCTAATTTACAAGGCGATAAAGTCTGTCACATATATTCGCTGTGTATCTGCCTCCATCTGTGTGAAGCTTGGAAAGCCGCTGGGATGCAGGGGGTGGGATCCGTCATCCTGTTCCATAGGCGCTTGTCTGCAAGGCTTAAAATAGACGAGATAAGGACCGAGTCTCAGCAAGTACACGGTGTGTGCTAATATGTATTCCACATAGAAATGAGTCACGCAGAATGGCAAATAGAAAATAAGACCTTGGCTAGTGATGTATGTTACCCATTGTTACTTTAGAAAGGCTTTCTCAAGCAAAGCCGTAAAAAGATCACCCTTCGGAAGGTGACTCGAGATGCAGGAGGAGTAATAGATCGGTTGTTTCTTTGGGTGTCCGTTCATCCGTTCGTGAATTTTCTTGAAGCCAAGACGATCCGAAATTGTCTCGTATTTAACCTCATCCAAATCCAGGTCATGGGTCCTGGGTGACATTGCGTGAGGGGGGGGGGGGGGGGGGGGGTTCACCACGGAGAAGTCACCAGCTCATTGCAGGGCCACAGGACGGCCATTCAGGGTGGCTAATCCACCTATGGAGGAGGCACCCACAGAGACACGGGGACAACATGCAAACTCCATACAGAAAGGTCGCTGGTGGGATCGAACCAAGGACCTTCTAGCCGGCTGGTGACTGGTGCGGAGTCAGCTCTGTGGCATACAGGGATGTGCTCAATGTCGGATGCTTGTTGAGGATTCCCCCCCCGTTTGCATGAGCTAGTTGAGCTTTTCTGCTATGACAGTCCAAAGCTGCACCAACAACTCCTCACTCTGAAGGTACATATCATTGTCCACTGTTATTTTTGGTGGACAGTCGCATATCGAAATTCAGTGGACATTACCAAACACGTGCAATGACAGAATGTGGCCTCAGAAATTTAGCTGCATCACATGAACTAATGCTGATTTTATTCAAAGAACATAGATAAGTTTAAATGGAAACCTTTTATTTGTCTCTCTGATAATGGTCTCTCGTCCACACCTTCTATCTTTGTAATTGAGGTCTCTGTTTTATGTTGTAGGACGATAAGAGTGGCTGAAAGAGGAGTCCTGTAATCTGGCCTCACCTGTCCCAGTGGGGTTGTGAGAGATTGTCTTCACCCCATCGCTCCTGGGCAAGTTTCAGTCTGGCATGATCATTTCACCTCATGTGCTCTCTTGGAATATATTTATATTTATATATATATTCAGTAGCAAACGGACAAACAGACTCTCCAAATCCCAACTTTAAGAATAATATTTGCTCTTTTATATCCTGCTTTAACAGCCCATATTCACATATTCACACATCATTTGAATGTGCATGCTTTCATTGACACATGGATCAAATTTTCCACGTGATAGTTTGCATGTTCTCCCCGTGTCTGCGGGGGGTTCTTTCTGGGTTCTCCGTCTTCCTCCAAAAACATGCAACTTAGTTGAATTGGCCACTCTAAATTGGTCCGTAGGTATGATTGTGATGAGCTGGCAACACTTCTAGGGTGTACCCTGCCTCAGTTGGGATAGACTCCAGAAACACCCACGACCCGCGACAAATCCACCCTTCATTCTTTGTGCAGGATCTCTGTGTTTCACTTCCATCAGTAAGTCGTTTTTGATAGCTATGGAGGCCAAAGCGAACTAGCTAGTGTCGGGGTTGGCTGACTTCTCCTCATATCCCGCTTTTCTGGGAAAGCCCACCTAGAAAGTCAATTTGTAAGGAAATCTAAGACCAAATCCGTATTCTCTCCTCCATCAGCAATTGTGGGTGTAAAATTTGCCTCAAATGAATTGTGTACGGATCGCCACAGATCTGGTGCTCGTCGATCTTGGCTGTAGTAGCTCGCTCTGACCCTCCAATCAGAGGAGGAAAAATAGTGACGTTGTTCCGGGCCAGCTAGCTGGGACTGTCAGGGGAAATCTGATTGCTTAAAAAAATATTCCCATTGCTAATATAGTTTAAAAGACATTCTGGGCTGAAATCTGATTGGAAAACACATGCTGTAAGCAGTGCAGCCAAGTTCAATGCTATGAGATGAAGAGAATAAACTATAGGGAATAAATTAATACAATTCTATGAGCAAATTATTTGACTTTTGGTTGTAAATGTAAGCCAGTAATCCTGTTAGTGTTTAGGCCAGCAGAGAAGGCCTTGCAGGCCCCGACTGCCCACCACCGGGTGTTAGTGACCGTCAGACCTCAGGTCTGTTTGTTTGACTTATGGATTGCTGCTAATAGGCCGCGTTCTCCCTTGTTTAGCCGTTTACTGCGGCCACTGGCATGCCTGAAGATGGCCTTTTCTTGGACTCCGTTCTTTAGTGCTCATCACCTAGATAATAACACAGCGATGGGAAGCGTTATCACATTTTTTGATGGTGGAGAATGGGGAGGAGGAGGGGACAAGTGACCCTCCCTGAGGGAATCAAGCTGCACCTTTCCACCTCCTCCCTTCTGAATAATGTATGACGGACAGACATTGGGAGTGAGAGAGGAATGGAAGTGAGGCCCTTATTACCTTGTGATAAATTTTTAATGTGGTAAACAGGTCTTCCCAGGTCACCTGCAAGCTCACACACCGGTGGCATGTGATCTGTGGCTGCCATACTGCTGCCGACTGACATCCTCCATGGCCACATAATGAGGTCTCAGTCTCACTGGAAGATCGTCTCTCTTCACAGAGCGGTCTGCTCTTTCCTTCGTGTGAATGCCACCAATTACACAGCGGCACGGCGGCCCTATTATAAGTGCTCCAGGCAACCTTTCACTTTTCAACTTGCTGCCAGTAGATTGACTTGTGCAGCGCTCTCGTCACTTGAATACCACCGCCACAGTGAAGTTATTGAATATTGCTACTGATTGATTGAGCTGCTCTTTGCATTTCATAAATTGGATTTCAAATAGCGTTAAATCACTTTGGATGACAGCCAACCTTTTTCCCCAACATACTGCCACAACGCTGCTACACCAGGCCATGCAGTCTGTTCAATTAAGAGTGTAGAAACGCTTATTAGGTGAAGTGATGTGGGATAATTAGTGAGACTGAAAAATCTGAGATTCTTCATTAAGATTGAGATTGAAGGGAAAGTCATGGGCACAAGCAGGATATACCCCCCTTGGAGTTCAGGCACTGATGGAACGATTTACTGACTCAACTAACAGACTTTACTTGATTGTGCCAAATGTGGAAATTTGTTGTAAATGTCACAAAACTGTACAGAAAGCAGGGGAACAAAAAAAACAAAAACAAAAAAGACCCACAACATGGACAAAAATTAATTTTGTGTTTTTTGTTTCTCTAAATTGATTTAACACCTTTATAGCACATGGAACATGACGCATGATAACTGGTGAATCTTTGGAGGCTGGGATGATGGAGAACTGTGCAAAACAAGGAACGGTGTTGGATTACCGAATGGCTTTGGGTGTAGGAGCATTTGGCTTTGAAGGTCAGCAGTGGCCTACATGGTCTTACACCAACAAAGATGTAAGAGAAATGCAGCACGATGAGGGTGCCAACAGTGGCCACACAATCGAGCTGGAGGCAGAAGCAGAAGCAGTGTGGAGCTTATGGGAGATGCAGCAAGCCATTGGAGAGTTGGCTTAAGATGAAGATCAGCCTGGCCGCATGGATGAGCCAGGAGTAGCTTGATGCAAATGCAATATGTTTATTTTGAGAGATCAGTATTGAAGATCGGGGAGAATGCCGGTCCAGGCATGAACTTTCTTGTTTGCAAGGCGACTCTGATTAGTCAGCTATAGATTGTCTAGGACTGTACAATGTGAAGAGGTGGACAGACGCAATGAGCGATATACAGATACTAGCGGTGTCCTTTTGTAGGCCAGCAGTGCCTTCGGGTAAATGCAATGTGATGAGGGTGCTGGCAGTGGTGTGTGGAAGATGCAGTGTGATAGAGGAGAATGCCCCTCTCTCTCTCTCTCTCTCTCTCTGATTAGAGAACAATGGCTTGTGAAGGTGTCATATGTGGTGAATGCTTGGACAAGCCGGGAGTGGCTGTAAACAGATGCTTGTGAGGATAGTGTCAGGAGTGGCCTGTGAAAGGAAAGGATATCCAATGACACAGGATAGATGCAGAACGAGGACAGTGTGTGAGCAACGCAGTGTTGTAGATGGAGCAGATAGCAGGCGATGGAATGAACTCAGGGCCAGCATTGGATGCAAGGAATAGCTCACTATTATTTATGACAGATTCTGATACAAGCATTTCTCAAATAGTGGGGCCGATAACCCTCCGAGGAGCATGCTTTTCTTTTGCTGGTGTACTAGACTAAAGTGTAATTGTACATCCACTACAGTAGGTGGCAGTGGTGCGTTCATTGTCGGAGTGTGCGCAGGGAGTATTAGCTCTGTGGTGAACATGTGTTTTTTCACCGCGCACACAGCAAAGAGCGGGAGTTATGACGTAACTTGCAGTCAGTGAACGAACGGACCCATCAAGAGACGGCATGGACAAATATTTAACAGTAATGAAAAGAGAGGCGGAGCAAGACGGAGGTAGCTAGACAAGCGGAAGCTAAGACGAGGAAATATGAGAAAGCGTCTGTAGCGCTTGGCTTCACGGTGACGACGGTGGGAGACGAGCAAGTTAAAATATATATATATTGTGCTCCTGAGTTAATGATGCTGATCAGTTTTAATTAATTTATTTTTTGTTTTATTTTATTTTTCAGTATCAAATGGTTCAGTTGGTCAAAAAATGTTTGTAGTTTAAATAAGGATTTAATACATTTATTTATTTTAATTTCAGGCAAATTAAAAACAATGTTAATAAAGTTATTCTTTGTAGTAAGTTGATCTATAATTTTTTCTTTATTGTTAATAAAGATACAATGTTATGCAGAGGTACACTGAACAATTTTATTGACAAATTATATTATTTTTAGTTGGGGGGTCGCAAAATATTTTTTTTTCCTGGGCAAACAGAAAATAATTGAGAAGCACTGGTTTAAACACAGTGCATGCTAGATGCCGAGAACCTTGAGAAGTGTCTGCAATTCTTGAGTGTGAATGATGATGACACAACTAATAGGCCTCTAGCAATGAGACACCATTATGGAACTGAGCAGATACAATGCAGATGGAGATTATAATTGAATAGTAATTGCAAGTCATAAAGACTGAGCAATTAACAGCATGACAACAAAATGGCAATTAGCAAGAACCAAATACTCCATGGCAGCGATTAGTTGCAGTTAAAGAGGCTTTTTCCTAGTAGCTGAAGTATTTCTGTTGACAGCTGGATCGAAATCAAATAAATAGTATTTCCAGGAATATAATACCTGAAATTAGAAGTGCAAAGGAAAGAGATTGATGGAATATTGCCACCAGTAATTTGAGGTATATTTATGGAGTCATTTTAAACACAGAGTGGAAGCTGAGATAACTGAGTAATCTCGAAATATTTGAGTTATGGGCTGGAACAAAGTGTAAAATACATGTCCTTGATTTAGAGGAATAAATAACTAACAAAGTGAACTGGAGAAGATTGATATGGCAGTTTTTCTTATGACCGCATTTAAAATACCAAAGACCAACATATTTACAATAATAAATTGGACATTTGTTTTTCAGATAATTCAATAAGTTACAGACGGCTCTTGATGACACTTTTAGGAAATGTTGGGAATGTTACCAGGAACAGATGATTTGATTTTGGTGATGGTCCAAAAGAGATCCTGGATTCTGGATCACTTTGAATATTTCATAAACATGGCAGTCAATGGCGCTTCAAAATGTGTTCATATTGATTAAGAAGAACAATCTAGAACCTTTTGGTGCTGATCCAGATCACCATGTGGACGGTGTAGATCTAATTAGGAGGGGAATGAGCTGCTTGGCGGAGGTCTGCACTCTTTCTAGTTTCCTTTTCAAATGAATATCCAATGATCGTTTGCAGCAGGTGTTTAATGGAAAAAAGTTGAAATCAAATACATTTTAACAACCCTGTTCCTACTTTTCAGAGTATATTGTCACAGTTTAGACATTGCGTTGCATTAGAGAGAGAAAAATAAACATAAATGTACAGCTCAGGTGAGGAGAGCTGTGTTACACAAATCAGCTTCCCTCGAAAGCACGAGTCTTGACCCCAATGCTATTGCAATGATGATGATGCTGTGCAAGGCTGGAGCACTCTCTTTTGCGGGTTAGCAGAGTGATTTTGAAAGGGAGATGACAGCAACAAGATGATACTGATAACTAAGGTGTGTCACTGTTGGATAGCGAAGGCTGGCTGATGATTCTACAAATACACGGCCACAGAAAAATAATACTGAGCATGCATGAGACAGAAACAAATGTTTATAGTTCCAGTCTGAGCATGTTTTCTTTATCGTTATTGTAGCACTTCTTCTGTGTATAGATGGCAGCTACTAAATCTGAATATCGCTGGGCTTTGAAGGAAAGAAAATGGGCTCCACCAAGCAGATGTCTGGTTCTGGAGAGGCAATAATTGAACTGGATGACAGGCAAAGATGCAGGCGTGAAGTGTCATTTGGGAAATTCGCTCAGTTCACTTGCTCCGACAGTCGACGAGGCACGCCCTGACAAACGGGGAGGCTGGGAACTCTCGCAGCAATTCTTTGGTAAGCCAGCGAAGACAGGCGAGCGAAAGAGCGACTGCAACATGAGGGCGAGAACAGGAACGGATGGAGAGATGCAGAGAGTCTCCATTTAAGGCAAGTGCTGTACAGAACCAAGCAGCCAACCCATCATCTCTTCTGAATCATATCATTACTGCCAGAAGTCATTTCAAAAAGATCTATGCCCCCCAGACTACGTAGAGTTTCTCCTTCTCCCTTGGGAACGGGGAAGAAGATGATTTAAGGGCCCCACAAGTCATTAACGTTTTATCACCCCATCGCCGTGCTGCATACATACATACATATATATATATATATATATATATATATAAATAAAAATAGAACGATAGTGCTTGTGTCACTGGACCAGGGTCATTTCCTGTAGAAAAGATCCATCAACTGAAAAGACAACTATTTATGAAGATCAATATCATTTCCTGCCATCGATCTCACTGGTAAAAACCCTGTAAGACCGATCTGAGGGGTCATATTCTGAATAAATCAGTGTCATCCTATACCTCCTCCCATGAAAGACCTCCTGACGTCCATTTCTTTGCCCTTTAAAGTTTGCGTATTGAAGCAGCGGTCCTCCTGAACGCTTTGTTCCTCGATTTGTTGCAGTCAGCGCTTGCCTGTTTACATTGCATTCTGCAGTGCAAAACCACCGGAACATTTCCAGTGGAAATTATTATCTGCATTTTGACCCTGAGGAAATTCTCATGAAAAAAATGGTTACTGGCCTGATTTTGCCAAGTTTCTCCTTCCTGATCATCCGAGTAGTCGAACGAGTGAGTCCTCGGCAGACATCACCATTCCGTCAACACTGGATGTTTAAGGTTGAAATTAAATGACGTTTTTGATGCAGTTCCATGCATTTTGCTTCTGCCATTGTATCTCTTACTCTGATTGAATCTGCTGGAGGCCATTATAATTTCACTGCAGCACTGATAGTCAGTGTTCCAAACAGTTTGGTGTTTGAACCTCCCAGTCATTTGTTTTGTCAGTTAAATGTGTCTGCAGCAAGTAATTATGTGGATGAAGTTAATCATTGTGGGAATGTTTCCACTAATTCATAGCATGAGGTTTAATAGCCAATCCAACTCCTTGTGTTGTTGAGCTTCTGATGCAGTGTTGAGCATGATTTCAGCATAAATACACCATAAAGCGGTTCCATCTTCAGACATAATTCTTCCATGCTGTGTACCGACTCATACAGAATATGCACGTACTCGCTCACAGCCCCGCAGCCAGTGCACTCCACTCGGCTGAGCAGCAATTCCTTGTCACTAAGTACACATACTTTTAAATTTCAGAAAGCCCGTCATAATTCCGAGTCATCATTAAAGGAATACGCTGTTAAGTGAGGACCAGCTGTGTACGTAAAAGGTGTTGAACTCTGGGGGATATTCTGTTTCTGGTTGTATCGGTTGGTACATTTTAGTTCAAATCATCAATTACCAATTGAGTATTGTAACATTAAAGTTGGTATCGGTATAAAGGTTAAAGATCTTACATCCACAGACCCCTTTTCCCACTTTGTTTATCAGCATTCTTATCACTTCATGCCCAAATAAGCATCCATCCATGAATTCTGTCCACAAAGCTTATGAACATAACCGGTGATAAAGGGCAGCCCTGTCAGAGTCCAACATGCACCTGGAACAGGTTTGACTTACTGCCGGCAATGTGAACCAATCTCGTTCACATAGGGAGCGGAGAGCCCTCAGCAAAGGGCCCCGGAGCCCATTCTCCCAAAGCACTCCCCACAAAATACTTCAAGGGATGCGATCAAATGCCTTCTACAATCCCTGCAAAGCCAGAGACGTAAGATACTCCGGGAGAATCTCATCCACCGACGGTGCCCTGCCACCTCAGTGACTTCAGCCCGGGTGATGGACGAGTTCACTTCTGAGATCTCCGCCTCCGCTTCCTCCATAGAAGACATGGTAACGGGATAGAGGAGACTCTCGAAGTATTCTTTCCACCGCCCAATAATATCCCTCGTCGAGGTCAGCTGCTTGCCACCTTCACTGTGGCGGCACCACACTGTCCCCTCCTGAGGCGCCGGAGGGTTTGCCTGAATTTCTTCAAGGTCCTCCTTCATGGCCTTTCCAAACTCCTCCCTAACGTCCGGACGCCACCACCGGGTTCGGGGCTTGCTGCCGCGGCAGGCACCAGAGACTCTCCAACCATTGCTCCAAGCAGCTTGCTTCAGCAATGGAGGTATAGAACATGCTCCATTTGGACTCAATGTCCCCGAACTCCTCTGCGATCTGGGAGAAGTTCTGCCGGCGGTGGGAGTCAGACCGCACTGACAGAGGCCCCTGCCAGACGTTCCCAGCAGACCCTTAAATGCATTCTATTGTTTGATTGTACTTGTCAAACAAGGCGGAAAGAAGAGGGAACAAAAAGGTTTCTTCAAGTATAATAATTAAATATATATATTTTTTATTAACAATTGTAAATTGCTTCTACCCACACCTCAGGGGCCTGAAGCCTACGTCACACATAGAATGAGAGTAGTCAGGTCATGGCTTAACAACATTTCTCTTGGAGTGTAGGTCTATCTTTAGATAAAACACTGAGGTGGAGTCACCTCACCGTTCATCCCTGACCAGGCAGCTTAAAATGGTTTAAATGTTTTACTGAAACAACTTTGATTCTGTAAATAATTATACTTTCTATTTATTCGTTGCTGTGATCCGTATCCTCATCAGTCTGATAAGTAGAGTCAGGCACTCCATTCACGCTGGGCTCCTTAAATGCTATGCTAATGTAGGCGCTGTATTCACTCATGTCTTGCTTTCCATTGGCTCGCCTGGTATAATTTGCTACTAATGGTAGACCCCCCCCCACCACCACCACCAAACCCATCAACGTTTCATTTCCCTCTGCCGTTCTCTTTCTCTCAGTCTCTCTCTTTCGCTATTTCCAACCTTGATCTGTCCCATTTCAGCTCCTTTGCTTTCAGTCACAATGCCGAGGAGAGGTTGAATGGGTGGGGGGGTGGGGGTGGGGGGGGGCATTTAAGAGAGCAGTAGGTGGGAGTGGAGTCTGAGTGAAGGAAATTCTCTCCTTCACTCCCTCTCCCTGCCTCCGTCCTCTCTCTACGTCCTCTCTCCGTCTCGCTCGCTCCTCACTGAGCAGCACGGCATCAGCTCTCTAGGTAGAGACGAGGGAGGATGACGGAGCTGTCAGGGCTCTGAGGCAGCTGAGGCTCTCAGCACCGTCTCTCCGTCCGGTCCTTAACCAGTGTACACTGAGGTAAGTCAGCCTCTCTATTTTACCCGTCTTTGAATGGGAACAGAATTCATTGAAGGTCTTATTGAAGTAATTTGGACAAACTTATATGTGCTCATGTTTAAAGTTGTTTCTTTAAGTGCACAATGACGGATTCTCTCCACGGGTAATTTTCTTACCGATTATTCATCGTTTCAAAAACGAAAATGTAAACTAAAATGCTAATCGCAATTTCTGAGCGTAATCTTTGAATCTGTGTTTTGTGAAATCTGACTAATCTGATTAATTGAGCTCATTGATAATTAACATCCATGTCACTGTATTTGGAATTTATCAGTGGAGTTCTTGGTGGCTCATGCACAGGTTATATATTATATTGGATTGTTTTCTAACCACATTGTGAAGAATGTGTGTTTTTGTCTTTACTACATTCACCTGGGTGCCAATTATGTTTTACTGCAGAAGTTTTTACCCTTCCTGAGTATTTTCTTTCTTCATTAGCAGAACAGGTAAAAAAAGCGATATTAGTGTGATGTCGTGGGATAACAGAGGAGAAATGGGCACGCTCTCTATGCACATCCATACGTGTGTGTGTGTGTGTGTGTGGAGTAGGTCCAGCTGTACACTTTATTGCCAGCAGACAGACGGCTTGTGTACCCAGGAGACAGACAGCTGCTCTGTACTTGATGCTGCTCATTGGTCCCTCTTCCAAACACACAAACACACCACACACACACACACACACACACACACACAGTGTTCATCTCCACTGTTCATTTCCATATGTTTCCCCGTCTTCTACCTCCAGCTCCGCTTCAGTTGTTTGTCAGATGGTTTCCCACAGAGTGATTACAGACTGATGGATTAGTGAATTCCTGCTATTCACAGATATGGGTGTTAGATGCTGAATATAAAGTATATTCATTGGTGAGAGTTGCATAATTCATCACCTTTAAAAGTATAATTGTTGGCTTTTAAATCATTCAACAATCATCGCGAACCAGTGCAACTTTTAATGAATAGCACCCTCAGTGGCCATCAGTGGCAATTACACGATAATTGTAAAAGGTGAAGCATACCAATAGATATCCATCCATCCATCCATCCATCCATCATCCATCCATCGACCTCAGCAACGGGTCACAGGTGTTGCTGGCGCCTATCCCAGTTGGCTACGGGCGAGAGGTGGAGGTACACCCTGGATGAGACGCCAGGTCATCGCACGGCGACAGTAGATATGTAATGTTTAATTTTATTAATGAACATAAGCTATTTACCATGAAAAGGGATGTTTGTGCAAATAAAACCTACCTGTTAGTTTTTCCTGACCTTAACTATTAGGAGCAAAGTTGTGGGTTCCCATCTCGCCCACAAACATAACTAGTCCATTCTTTAATTTTTTTATCATAATTCTTATAATATTCTATAAATTAGTAAAAAAAAAAAAAAAGAGTTCAAACATCCCCCCCCCACATTAAGCCTGGTAAAATTAAGGAATAATAAGTAAAATAAAATAGAAAATATTACACCTTAGTTACAGCTGAAAATCCTTGCCTTGTTTAATCTCAACCTCGAAATGATAGAGGACTTTTCCATTGAGACAAAATTATGAATCGTCATTGCAGTGTGCCTCCATCTTTCTTTAAATAACAATATCTACTACAACTGACAATTAAACAAGACGTTTCTTCAAAGGGAAATCGTTTTTCAGAATATCAGATTTGAGAATATTAACACGAGAGTCATGTGATCTGTTCAGTTCAGACGTGAACCCTGTTGAAAGGGGGAACATGACAGATTGGATACAGAACTTTGTTGCACGTGATTAAATTAGAATAGATCAAAGATTTAAGTGCTACACTCAACCAGGTGCAGCTAACTTTCCACAGCTAGATGTCTGTCTCCTCTATGATGTGAATTGGTAACCCCCAAGGAAGGCAAAGAGTACTATGCCCCCCCCAAAATACTGAAATCCTAGTGCAGCTCTACCATAACGTAACAGTAGAGGATGACTACCACATGCTGCCACATGCGCTCCCGCTTATAGGGGGGGGGGGGTTACTGGCACTCATCAAACACAACGAGACCTTCAGGCACTAACAAAAAAAACAAAAAGAGTGCTCCCTCAAGTGTATTCACAATTTCAACATGTAATTTACACGCGTCAATGTGCTTCTGTTTACGTGACATTGCCTGTAGCTTCAAATCTTATTTATCAGGACTCGATCGTTGACTCTCCATCGAGAGCTCGTGAATGATGCCGGATTTATCGCCGTTTTCACATTCTCATACTGTGAACACCTGAAGCTGTAGGCCAAAATGTATCCGTGTTCTGTAATGTTCCATTACAGAACCAGAAAGCAAAAGTTACCATGATAGTTAATAGATTATTAATTAGCTACTTAATAGTTACTAAATCTGAAAGAAGTCAAAAGTAAAATATAAAAGGAAAGTAAAACTTTCCAGACAGAACAAAGAAACTTTGTGTTAATTTAAGAGTTTCGATCTTCATCAGATTTCAGTTTTGGCCTGCGTGCTGCCCCATTGTGGGTGGCGCATTAGTATTTCATGACGCTCTGGCGACATTGTGAGTGATCAGTGGGAAACGGGCCTTTGTTTGGACAGCTGCTGGTTGTCAATGCTCCGCGCCCCCCAGGCTCTGAGAGGGTCGCCGTCATTCACTCCTCTACTGGTGATTCAGAGCCAACTGGAATCACGGATATTCAGCGGACCCGTCTTCCTTTGGTCTCTTATCTTCAACATTTTGGGGCAGCACGGCGGCGCCTTGCGTGTTCTCCCCGTGTCTGCGTGGGTTCTCTCCGGGTTCTCCGGCTTCCTCCCACCACCAAAAACATGCGAATTAGGTGAATTGGTTACACTAAATTGCCCGTAGGTGTGAGTGTGTGTGTGTGTGTGTGGCCCTGGGATGGGCTGGCGGCTTGTCCAGGGTGTGCCCCGCCCCTTGCCCGTTGACTGCTGGGACAGGTTCCAGCATGACCCGGTAATGGACAAAGCGGTCAGGAGGATGAATGAATGGATCATTTAGGATTTTACCAGTACTTTTAAGTGTTTATGGCCAGCAGTACCGTGAATCCAGTCGTACACAGTGAAACGCAGACTCAGCACAGTGAAAGTGGAGATGATGTGGTTCAAACAGTAAAAACAAATGATGCCTTAAGTGCAGAGATTCATTCTTCTCCCAGGATGAATCGAGTGATACCGCCCGTCCATTGTCTTCCGCTCAGCGGGTCACGGTAGTTGCTGGAGCCCGTCCCAGCTTGCTATGGATGAGAGGCCGGGCACACCCCGAATGTGTCACCAGTGCATCGCGGCGCCACAGAGACAAACTAACACTCACGCACACACGACGGACAATTTAGAGTAATCAATTGACCTAAATTGCATGTTTTTGGAGGCGGGAGGAAACTGGAGAACCCGGGGAAAACACGCAAACTCTGCACAGATGGGATTCGATCCCGTTGTTGCTGTGAGGCGACAGCGCTAACCACTACGCCACAGTGCCGTCCATTCCGGTAACAGTAGTCCATGGTTAGCAGATCTAGTCCGCTCATTCAGCCGACGTTATCTCTGGTCACAGTAGTAGGTCAAAGATTGTATTTACCGTCAGCCAGTTCCTTGAATCCTGAATGTCTGCGCAACATTTTACGAGGCTGCTGGATTCTGCAAACCATCTGGCATGTCAGCGTAATGAAGGTGTGCAGGAAGAATGTTTTCCAGCATCTATGCATTCCCTGTAGAGACCAGACCACACAGTGGTTGCTGCCTGTGTCCATCTGCTGCCTCAGCAAATACAAAGCACAGGATTTGCACATTGTTGTCTGGAAAATACTTTATTATAATAACGCTCAATGCAATTACACAATAATTCAGGAAAAGGAAAAAAGTGGCACCTGACAGTCCAAGTTAAACACTGACCGAACGTACGCAAAGGAATTATAACATTTAACAAAGGAGATCACACACCTGAAGAAACAAGACCACACCTGGATCCGAAGCCTGCAGAATTACAGTTTACACTTGGAAGTGATGCTAAACGTCCACGAGTCCATGTTGGGTCTGTGGACGTTTAGCACTATACATACATGCACTATAAAATTTACATTAAAAACAGGTATGAACTTTATATTAATAGTTAAATATGACACAAAAGAATAAAAAAATTACTTTGATTTAAACAAATGAAATACAAAAAATAGACATTTTATTTCTTCAGGCAAATTTTCAACAATTTCACTTAGATTTTTCACTCTGCACTTTGGATCAAATAGCCCACACCCATCTGTGACAGTAATGATGTCACTGCTCTGTTAAATCATTTAAAAAATGAAAAATATAGAATTCTGTTCCATCTTGTTTCTGAAATGTTGAAGAATGCATGCATGAAAGTCAATAGATGTGGCCCAAGAAGTCATCATCATCATCATCGTCATCTGCTGTCAAAGACCTACTCTAAGAAACCCAGTGTTGAAGCAGCTCGGACGCTTGGTCACCTTCCTCTAATGCTCACGTGTGGACGGACCCGGGATGCCTTTATAGCACCCAGCCCTCCTTTGGAGACGTCCAATAGACGAGTGCATGTGGCAGACACTTTGCCTCCACCAGTGACCTTGCACATTTGAATGCATGAAGGGATACTGTTCGTGAAACAAGCCATTTTTAGAGGCGAAGATAATTTACATGGAGGGAAAAGGATAAAAAACTGAACGGACAACACCAAGTCTGGGGTCATTAGGCCTGTATAAATGCTTCAATGGAAGGGACGTCCACTTTGGATAGTTAACGCACTCCAGGCTTTATTCACAGATGTCTGGATATCACAGCCAACATGTTTGTTTCCACTTAGAGATAAAAATTACAAGAATTATTTTTGAATGAAAGTTGCCGTAACAAAGCAAAACTAAAAACTGAATGCAAGTTTCTTATTTGGTTAGAGTTCCTGTGATACGTTTCTTGGTTTGCTCCAACTTATTCATGTGCAAACATTTCCACATTTTGTGGAGCCATTTGTCGCATCCTGTTGAAAAGCTCCCGAGCGTTCATGAAAATGAAGCCAACCTGATGGCCTGAGACGGACGGCGTTTGCTGCACGGCGAGTTTAGACCCAGGCCGTGACATCGATACGGCTGTGTAACATTACAACGCGTGCAGCAGCTGGAGGGGTTTTTATAGTAATTGTAGTGCAGTGTGGAAAGCTGAGGAGCGGAAGCAGGCTGAATGGAGGGCAACACAATTACAAGTGTGTGGAGAAAACAGCAGGTGGACGTGCTGCAGAGGCGGAGCAGGAGCCTGTCAAGCCTGCAACGCCACACAGGGGTTAAGCCTATAAATAGTAGGTCACCAGCACCCAGCATGTTAAAACGCTCAGCAACAATGAGGAGCAAGCCACCTCTCCATCTGGACACGGTGAGGACAGCAGCGCAAGACAGTGTCACGGGGGGGGCATAAAGAAAACTGATTGGGCCCGGTATGAGCCATGCTTCAAATGACAATGAAATGGAAAGCCGACTATCTGCTGGAGGTGCGATGCACGGAGCGCCCTGAACATTTGTTGCGCTATATCTCAGCGTCAAAGCTGGAAATTGGTTTTGGTTAAAGGACCTTTTGGGGGATGCAGCATCAGTCACACACACACACACACACACACATCGGGCTCCGGCGTTAGCATGATAGCAGCAGCCAGGCAGGGTGCTCACTGCTACAGCCAGATAAAGTGTCGCTGTCAATATCTCGGATGCAACCCCCCCTCCACCTTATCAGCAATGAACACGAGCACCCCCCCCCCCCCCCCCTCCCGCTATCTGTGCCATCAAATCCGGTAGGGTCACAGCAGAGAGCCAGCGAGAGCAGCCTTTGTTGAAGAAACCAGCCGTCTATTCATCCATCAGAAGCATCTTACCCCCCCCATTTCATTCGTGTTTTACATTATCTAATTTTTTTTAGAAACAAAAAGGCAAAAACCTTAAAGCACATGCAATTCTGAAACCCACAAAAAGTCCCAACTGTAATGCAATCTGTACAGATGTTTTGTTGAAAAGCGTAAAGCAATGCCACAGAACTCACTGAATCATTGAAGGTGACAATCAGCCTTCATATCATGGAGACAGAAAAGGATTGTTGTCACATGATCACATCCTGTCGACATCTGCGTGTCCAGGGCCATCGATGTACATAACACAAATAAGACTGAGAATTATTCTCCTTCATTTCATGCCATTCTTATAATTATTTTGTGGGTCTTTAACAGATCAGATAATGCTGTATTTAGTTTTTAAAACAGTCTTGTACTAACATCTTCTCCAGTTGTCGAGAGTTCACCTGAATGTAATGTTTCTCTCCACAAACTACAGAGTGGCATGTATTCAAATGTATTTTTCTTTAGGGGGTTAAATGTTTCATTGATAATCATTTGAATATTATAATTCTTAGATCTCTCATCTCGGATTTGTTCTCTTAATCATGTTTCGCCTCACCATGCATGTTTGAAATATGCAAATCAGACAAGACAAGCTGGCCGATTTTCCAGAGGAGCAAACAAAGAGGAAACTTCGAAACTCCCATCAAAGAAGCAAGTCCTGCACACCGCTTTGGCTCATTTGATTCCCTTGTATGAAATGAGTCTAAATTGATTGGCTCTTTGTCTTGTCTTCCAACTCGACATCTATTCAGACATTAGATCAGCAGTTTGTTCCGCCGCCAGATTTCGTGTAGCTCAGCACAACGACTTGGTCATAAAAGGCAGAGATAGAAAGGAGGGGCATGTGCCCCAGATCTTAAAACGATAAAGTTTAAAAAAAAAAACCTTCTCCTCGAAGCACCAACAACTGCATCACACTTTAGGTTATAATAATACTCAGACACGTACCATTTTGTTACTCCACAGAAAATGTCCTGTTATATTTCAAAGTACAACACAGGGAAGCGCTTCTTCAGCAAAAGATGAACGAGAGTGGCGATGGGTTCGCTCGTCAAAAATTACATCTGGCAACAAAGAGGAGCTCATGGCAAATCAGAAATGATCTCCATTTCTGAATCAAGTCGTGTTTTTTTGTTTTGCCAGGGCCTCAGATTGTCACATAAGGCCCACTGTGGGTTTCCTCACTCAGAGGTCGGCGTGGAAGGAAGCCAGCCAGCTGGCCAGATCTCAAACCTGAGCAGAAAAAGCTATTTTGTTGATCTAATCTCCACTTTGTGATGCTGGGTTACAATTGGGCACAACAGTGAGACATTGTGTGTGTGTGGGGGGGGGGGGAATCCAACATGGATTTCGGCTGCTAAAGTTTTGAGCTTTCGAAGCACATTCTGGTTTACTTGATGTAGTGAAGCGCTGCGTGTATTTCTGTATTTCTGACCAGGTGTGGTGCGTTACATGAACGCAGAATCTGTTTTCCATCATTGTGTTTTCCCTGAAGAACCTGTGCCGGCAGGCACACAGATTTAATTTATCTGCCACATCCATCAATATGTAAATACTGTAACTAGAAACCCGCCGCGTCGGGAAACTAATTTGTTTTTCCAGTCAATCTTCCTGTAGAATTCCAAATGAACAAACGTGAGCCTCATCTTACAGATTGCAGTAAATGTTGCTATAAAATACGAATGTTTTACATTGTACGCATGTAGTTTACGAAAGGTGAGTTTACGTCACATCACTGACTCCTGAACCTTAAAATAATTTCCAGATTCTTTTTTTAAAGTAGTGTTAATTGAACCGGTGGACAAATCTCATAAAAAAATATATATTGCATCATCTTTTCTGCTTATGGCATTTGTGTGTGCTTAAAATGCTAATGCATGGGTCAGACTGTATACATCAGGTTCTTCAGGAAATGTAGAGACGCATGTATAAAATATTATACACTTGACTTCACAGGGTCCCGCGATGCACTGGCGACACATTCAGGGTGTAGTACCCCGCCTCTCGCCCACAACAAGCTGGGATAGGCTCCAGCAACTCCTGTAACCCGCAAAGCGGAAGAAAATGGATGCATGGATTTACAGGATTAAGTAAAAAATCTAGTGCCAAAGTAAGAGTTAATATATTCCACAAGTCAGCGCAACCTTCCCACAGACCTTTATGAAGAATCAGCGTCTCAGAAACCTTCGGCGCAAGCAATAAGTTTCATCTCACAGAAATAAGGCAAACCCGGCTCGCTGCCGGGAGAGCAGTGAAGGAATGCTGACCGGCTGCTGTACAGGTGAAGTCCGTTTGAGCAGGTCCGTGTGACTTCGAGGACGGACACAGTTGGCCTGATCATGCACCAATATTCATTCTCAGCTCGGGTTAGACCTGTGGAGAAAAGACAGCGCTCGCCAACGTGCAGGTGCTACTGGGCTGTTTGTCTGAACATGCCCCCCCAAATAAAATAAAAAATCCTATGGATGAATATTGTATATATATATAATATAAACCTCTTTTTTTCCTTCGGTGCTTCGGCTCCATGGCGCTCCATTTGTCTTGGATTGTTTTGGGACCACCCTGCTCTCTCTGATTAACACAGCATGACCATATGAATGGCGTTGTGATGTTCAGTTTAAGTCGGAGCTAACCAACACATTTTTAAATGCATGACTAACAAAAATATTCCTCTGCCAGGAAAAGTTAACTCATGAAACGATTCAGTCTTTTTAAAATGGCCATTTTCTCTGCGTTTCATTCTATTCTAGGACAAGAACATCTCTATCGTTTCTTCCTCAGAAACTCAGCAGCTTGGAGTCATCATGGGGCTGAACGTTTTCCTCTTAGGTTGCCTGACATTGGTTCTGCTCCTTGAGTTTTCAACGGCTGGTCTGGTCAAGAAGATAATCCGCCACCGCAGAGAGGCATTGATGCCCAAGAAAACCCAGGAGAACTTCACCCTGCCCCACCCCGACCAGCCGGTAGTGTTCAATCACGTCTACAACATAAACGTCCCCTCCTCATCCCTTTGCTCCGTCGATGTCGACGTGCCCGGAGGCACCGAATTCAAACAGCAGAGCGCCCTGCCAGACCTGCAGCACATCGAGCAGACGGAACACACCGAGGACAGAGACAACCAGATCATTTTCACGCACCGCATCAGTATCCCCAAGCAGGCGTGTCGCTGTGGTAACCAGCTTCCAGACATGAAGCATATTCTGAATCGACTGGAGATGCTGGAGTCGGAGTTGTCTCGTCTCAGAGAGCAGTGCAGCACTGAGGTGGGCTGCTGTGGAGCCCAGGTCACAGGTGGGTCAAAGCACGTCATTGTATATGCTGATCCAAGGTAGTTAATGGGTCGTAGTGTCAGTGTGTGTCTGTCAAAGGGAAATCTACTTCTATAATCTTCACTGCAGAAAGGTCATCAATATTGATTTCAAATAAAGGAGCAGGATTTAAACATGTTCTAGGGTTGTGTATGGAACTCAGCACGATAAAACTTTCATCAACCAAATTATCTACTGGTTAGCTATTCACATAAAATTAATTAGTTTTCTTGTCATTCTTGTCATTTGAGATCATGATAGAACTAGAAATAGAAAGCCTTTATTGTCCTTGCATAGTGGCTACACAATGAGATCATGATGACACGGTATGGAGCACTTTTGGTTTGTCTGTTTCTTTGATTGCTATAACAAAATAAATGTAAACACCGATATGCAATTTGAATTAAACGTGGGAAGATACCTACGTGAAATATAATCTAAAGTAAGACAGCAAGACTGGCTGCGTTTTTCAAAATAAAACCCCCGACATTTAAAAGCTGTACTTAATGCAATGTTGGCCAAAAAAATACACAATTATGTTAGACTAGTCCAAGATCTCAGGCTGATGATTGCAAGATATTTAACAGCCAGATGTCTTGTAGCAGTTGCAGCAAACACCTGCACGTCTGCAGCCAGCGCTGTCAGTGCGTCATGAATGATACAACACATCACAGCTATAAGCCAAGTGCCCCAGTTTTCCCTCATTTTGTACTACAACTGTGCAAATACCAAACCTACAAAATGAAAGATTAAATGTGTTCCTACCATTTTTCGTTCTGAAGTTATTGTCACAGGCCAAGGCACGTAAGAACCCAAATGCACGGCAGTAGAGGGCAAATCCAATAATTGAGCTTTATAATCTGAAGCCAGGTATTCAGTCCAAAACAGCAAACAAATCCATGAGGCAGTTCACAAACCAGGTAATCAGAACTGACTGTCAGACAGATCCAAAGAAGCAGAATCCAAGGATCACGCAGGGTCGAAACACTGGAGGTCAGCCTGGAATGCGGGAGAGTAGGAGTCATCACTAAACAATCTGGCAGATGGGCGTGGTAGGAGCAGGGCCGAAGTAGTGTCAGGACTGATGAGGGGTGAGTTGCAGGTGATGGCAGAAATACAGGTGACAGGAATGAGCTGATTACAGGGGAAGGATCTGGAACAGGAGAAGTTAGTGTGGAAAAAAACCCAGGCCCGCCTCAAGCTGTGACAGTTATTGGTCATTGAAGAGAGGCAGAATTAAATGTCAGGGTTGGCTGTGAATGTTTTGGCTTACATATACATCAATGACATTGAAAGAGTTCATTCAAATCTATATCTATATCTCTAAATAAATTTGTGCCGTGCATAGGGTTTTCGGTTTTTCATGGAAGGACCTCACATCTCACATTTTTCAGAGTCCTAAGTCTTTGGTAAGTGGCCATAACTGGAACTCTAATTGTAAAAGCAAGCAGAATTTGAGGCTTTTACAATCTTTGCGTGGCAGACAGGTCCCCAGACATTAACATCTTGGTCTGAGAACACATAACAAATAAATCATCTGACCTTATTAAAAAGCTTTTTGGAGTGTAAACCAAATAAATAAATAAAATAAAATAGCAAATGGTATGCCATTGTGTGTCGTCACACTGGACAAATACAAACATCAATGATAAAAGTCTCTGGATGTTCTGTTGACGTGATATGTGCACAAAGCTGTTCTCATAAAATTAGAATATCCATTGGTGTCATGGTCATTTTCAATTTGTCATCAAATCCCACCTTAAACTAAAGTACAACCAAGTGTCAAGGTTTCTGACCGTTGTTTTCTTGCTTTGCTCCAGGTGAAGTGTACACAAAGCCCTACTGTAGTGGCCGTGGAAACTGGAGTACCGACACCTGCAGCTGTGTATGTGAACCCGGATGGAAGGGTCCCAACTGTACCGAACCCGAGTGCCCAAACAACTGCCAGGACCAGGGTCGTTGTACGGATGGCAGATGTGAGTGCTTTGAGGGCTTTGTCGGGGATGACTGTGGCATTGAGCTCTGCCTGCTGGACTGTGGCGACAATGGCCATTGTGTTGATGGATCCTGCCTGTGTGAAGAGGGCTTCATCGGTGAGGACTGCAACCAGAACATCTGCCTCAACAACTGCCTTGGCCGTGGGCACTGTGTGGATGAAGACTGCGTTTGCGAGGAGCCGTGGACAGGCTTTGACTGCTCAGAACTCATCTGTCCAAAAGACTGCTACGATCGGGGACATTGCGTCAATGGTACCTGTGAGTGTGAAGAGGGCTACATCGGAGAAGACTGTGGTGAGCTCACATGTCCTGGAGACTGCAACAACCGTGGTTTGTGTGTTAATGGCCATTGCATGTGCCAGCCAGACTACAGTGGGGAAGACTGCTCAAAGCTCACTTGTCCTGAGAACTGCAACGAGAGAGGCCATTGTTTCAATGGGAAATGTATCTGTGATCCAGGATTTGAGGGTGAGGATTGTTCTATCCTCTCATGCCCTGACAACTGCAGCAACAGCGGACAGTGTATTAATGGGGAATGTGTGTGTGAAGTAGGCTATCAAGGGGAAGACTGTAGCGAAGTCTCCTGCCCTAACAACTGCCAGGACCATGGCCGCTGCGTTAACGGACAGTGCAGTTGTGACAAAGGCTACACTGGAGAGGATTGCAGCATCAAAGCCTGTCCCAAAAACTGCATGGGACGAGGCGAATGCTTGGACGGCAAGTGTATGTGCTTTGATGGCTTCAAGGGGAAAGATTGTGGCGAGCTGACCTGCCCCAATGACTGCCTGGACCGTGGTCATTGTGTAAATGGACAATGTGTCTGTCATAAGGGTTTCTCTGGTGAGGACTGCAGTGAGATAACATGTCCCAAGAACTGCCTTGATAGAGGTTACTGCGTTGATGGCAACTGTGTATGTTATGAGGGCTTCACTGGATTGGACTGCTCCATACTCACCTGTCCAGGTGACTGCCAAAACCAGGGATACTGCGAGAATGGAGAGTGTGTTTGTGACCATGGATTCATTGGGCCGGATTGCTCAGAAGGTAAGATATGAGCAGGCATAAAAAGGTTTATCAGACTTTTCTTTATTGACTGACCTCTGTTTAGTGACACGTTTGAATCCAGAGAGTTAGTTTGAAATTGCAGAATTGAAATCCTTGTCATGATTTCTTCCTTCAAAATGTCATCTGTCATAACAAAACATCTAAGAAATCCGTTATCCAACTCACATATTTTCCTGTCCCGTAGTATTTACTGTACAGCACTCAGTGACATTTTGAAAAACCCCATTGCCAATAATAATTGTTCAGTATCTCTCCACAGTCTCTCCACCCAAGGACCTAACAATCGTAGAGGTCACCCCAGAGACAGTGGATCTGTCCTGGGTGAATGAGATGCGTGTAAAGGAGTACCTGATCACATACGTGCCCACTGGCCCTGGAGGTCTAGAGCTGAACATGCATGTTCCTGGGGACCAAAAGATGGCCACTATCCCGGAGCTGGAGCCTGGCGTGGAGTACTTGATCAACGTCTACGCTGTGCTCAACAACAAGAGGAGCGTTCCTGTCAGTGCTAGGGTGGCTACATGTATGTTCACCCTCTATGTGAAAGAGAGAGCAAAATATAGTATATAAGTTTTGAGTACATATAGCCATAGTCAAAATGTAAATAAAATATTTCCAATTACTCAGTTAATTAAATTATTATTTTAAAGCATTATTTTTAACAACCCCCCCTCCCTATTGGTCCCCCATTGAGAAATATACTATAGGTTTTCATCTGAGGGACTTCTGCCAGATGCTCAAACCACATGTGGCAGGTGACTCATGCAGGAGTCCTGTGCTCACTGTCCCACAAACAGTCTGCATTCCGCTTTCATGTATCTGGGACGTTTATGCACTCAGTGGATGGAATACATATTTTGTATTACTGTCAGACCCTTGCCCCAATGACAGACATTCTGATGAATGAATGCCTGTAAACAGTCAGAAGGTCCGTGCCAGCACTCCTTTCTGTACTTTGCTGCAGTGACTGTTTTTCTTATACTGAATTATATCTTTCAGCGTTTTAAATTGCCACAGACTTTTTGTCTGTTCTTCATAGAGGTAATAGACTGCTTAGCCGCTACTACGTCTAGACATTCGCTCATACCTAGGTTGGGTTGGGTTGACATACCGAGATGTAATCAGCACTGTGTGACCGTTTAGAGCAGGGGTGGGCAAACTTTTTTGCTCGCGGGCCATAATGGGATCTAAAATTTGCCAGAGGGGGGCGGGGCCAACAACAGATGGATGGAGAGTTTGTGTGAACTATATATATAAATGACATGTAAACGTTATTACCGGTACTAGAAAGGATTTGGCCTTTTACATGTAGCATTACATGGAACAGGTGAAATTAATGAGGTTAAATTATAATACAATTTAATTTAATTTGCGTATGGGTCTCCAAATATTCCCGGTGGAGAAACATTTGAATGCTAAATGAGCTAGAGGACACAGAAGCCTTTTCAAACACCAACATGATATTTGCTTGCATTTCTTGATTTCACCTTATTGTCCACTTTTTATTTATTGAACTCTTCACCATAACTGAAACATAATACTACATGAAAATTTTTAATTGAAAACAAAGGATTTTTTTAATTGAAATTTTGACTTAATTGTAGTCAGTTTTGCTCTATATCACCCAGACCTGCCCGAGCCTGATGGCCTCAAGTTCAAGTCAGTAAGGGAAACCTCGGTGGAGGTGCATTGGGACCCATTGGACATTCCCTTTGATGGCTGGAATCTGGTATTCAGAAACACAGTGAGTGATTTTGTGTTGTATTTCAGAATGTGGTTGAACCATGCAGCTTAGCACATCCTTTTGTTATACAAATGTTGTACCTTAAAGAAAGCACTGCAGACTACCTACTTCAAATTCAATAATTCACACATGGAGATCAGGATGAGCATTGCGTGGAAAATCACTAGAATTCAATAACAGATGTTAAAAACTTTCCTGATTGCAACAATGACCACCAAGCACAGCCAAAATGTGCTATTTGGGTCAGTGTTCATTTTAAAATTTCATTTTCATTTTGATTGGCAATCAGAGCGCTGTTTTTTATACACTAAAAAAACCTTAACCCTAATCCATCTGGCAGTTTCCCCCTATTATTCCACATATTCTGCTTCAATTGCAGACTTTGAAGCCATGTATGACTGATAGTGTTCTGTGTTTGCAGAAAGAGGAGGATGGGGAGATTCTTAATGCCCTCGGTCGTCCAGAGACGAGCTTTGAGCAGTCGGGCCTGGGCCCTGGCCAGGAGTACGAGGTCAAATTAGAGGTGGTGAAGAACAACAAGCGTGGACCACCTGCGTTCAAGAACGTGGTCACAAGTGAGTCCTGAATATCCACACTGTCACAAGGTTGGTGCGACCTGCACCTTGAGATGTACTGAGCCCCAAACTCTGTGAATGGTTACGACTTCTAATGATCAGGTGGCACGTTGTATGGAATGCCACAACTGTGTGAATGCTGTTGTAAAACGTGATCAGTTAGATGAGAATCGTGCTATTTGGGTATAAAGGTGCTCCTCACTTAACGGCATTGTGGCCTACAACGTGGCAACGTTGGCCTAAAGCGTAGACATGGGTACATGTAAACACTGCTGAACGTAATAAGAAGTAGATAGCAGTGTGTATCAGTGCACTGCAATTGTAATCTCTAACCTTAATCCATCCTAATCCATTCCATGCTTCTCCAGGAATCGATGCCCCCACCCATGTGGACATACGTGATGTAACGGACACCACAGCACTGGTGACCTGGTTCCAACCTGTGGCTGAGGTGGATCGGCTCAGCGTCTCCTACGGGCCCAGCTCCAGGCCGGCTGATCGCAGCGTGGTGGAACTTTCTGCGACCGACTCCCAGCACCACCTGGGCGGCCTCTCCCCGGACACTCAGTACGAGGTGTCTCTGACGGCGCACAGGGGAGAACGGACCAGCATCCCTGTCTTTGAATCTTTCCTCACAGGTTCAACTGGAAAATTTGATGGTTTTTTTCCTGACCTTTGTGAATGTTTTGCATCAAATCTTGTAACCTTCTTGCCAGAACAAAGCGTTGAGAGGTTTTATCTGTCGAGCTGCGAGGGCCTGGGACACAAATATTTTCATTAAGCCTATATGTTGGGATAATTTGCTGATATCTGGAGGGAAAATGTCTTTCAGAGCATAGAATAATGAGGGAAATCCCCAAATGTCAGTCTTGGCTTCTGTTTAAGGTCTGGTCCTACATTAGAGGCTGTTAGTTTTCTCTGAAGGCAAGCTTATAGCCAATTAAAGATCATGGTTGTCTTGCAGACCTGGATGCACCCAGAGACCTGCAGACTGTGGAACTGACCGATGAGAGTATCACTCTCGAGTGGAGGAACAGCCAAGCTGAGGTTGACAACTACCGCATCAAGTACGGGCCTCTGTCGGGAGGCGAGCACGGAGAGCTGCTCTTCAACCCAGGGCCAAAGGATAGTACCCGGGCCAAGATCAATGGTACTGGATCCCCAGAAACACACACACACATGCACACAAGACCTTAATTTGGGTGAATATAACTTTACAATGTGCAAGTTACAAACAAAGACGTGGGAATAATATAAGCTGAGGGTCCATTTTCACTGGTGCTTAAAGTAATTAAAAGCCGAAGGCAAGCCTTTGCTCCATCCTGGCTTGCGAATGACTTCAACTGTACACATTTGCATACTAATTTACTGCCTTTTATTCACGCAAAGGAGCAAGTAGTAAGTACATTACTATGTTCCAGATCACATATCGTTCAAATTAGCATTTTCATTCATTCACATTTGAGTAAACAAAGTAGCAGGAAACATGAGAAAAGGAGGACCAGGATGCAGAGTTTGTAAAAAAATAAAATAGCCAAAAGCATTAGCGCTGTAGGCAGGGAAGAGGTAAAACCAGGTGGGACATTCCAAACAGGTATGCAACATCTGCATTTTTGACATTATGTTGCTGCTGGTGTGTGATGCAGCAGTAATAGCTAAAAACAAAATGCATTACATTTGACCTTTACTTGACCTTTAACTTGCGTTTGTGAGTGAGCATTTATACAGCATGAGGTGGTAATAGTTTTACTTCTTGGGCTCAAATGTTAAACAGTTGAGCTGAAATTCGGCCTAAAATGGGGGGGGGGGCCTCGGTTCCACACATTATGTGCCTGTCTGCAAAGGCCCGCTGTCTGAGAAACCAGCAGCAGCGTCAATGAGATGCAAAAGCAAAGCTTCCATGACACAAGTAACCGTTCTCATCTGGCTCAATTCTTTGTCCTCAGGAAGCCTCACCAATGCAAATAGTGCACTGAGTTCAACATTCCTCTCTTCTGCCGTATTGTCATCGAGAGTTGTCTCCACACACGAGACACTCACTTTTATTTATTTCCAGGCTTGAGACCTGGCACAGAGTATGGGATGGGTGTGACCGCCGTCAAAGATGAGCGCGAGAGCCTTCCAGCAACCACCAATGCCGTGACGGGTGAGATGCTGCCATTTGCAGATTAATTAACCACATTGTTTTACATGTGGAGTTTTACACTTCTACAAAGTATTTATATTCTGCTTGTGTGATGTCAGCCATGGACAGCATTGTTAGGGGCCGGGTAATAATGTCACCTCACTTAGCTGCTCTAATCTAGACCCCCCCCCCCCTCCAGGTATGAGGCAAGACCCTGATGGCATTACAAATAGGAAACTGTCATACATACATAATAAAACCATCAGAGATATTCAAGCCCAGCAGCTACTTGAACCAAAGTCAGACAGCAGACAGCCCCTTATCGTCAGCTATACAATATGAAAGTCTGCTGCCATCATGTCCCAATCTAGCGATCTGACCACTTTTTTATTTGTTAAAAAATATATATGTTTGTGCATACGACATCCAACAATTTCATAAATTTAATATTTTATTCATGTCAAATTGTTGCAAATGAATTGGCATTCTAGACACGAAAGAGAAAGCCATATAAAAAATGTCTCTCCTCTCCAATTAGCCCTGGATGCGCCCAAAGACCTGACTGTTGCGGAGGTGACAGAGACCACCCTGACGTTGGAGTGGAAACGCCCCCTGGCCAAACTGGACTCCTTTAAACTGGTTTATATATCTGCTGATGGCCACAGGACCGAGGAAGTGGTCCGAGGTAGCTCGGAGTCTCACGTCCTTAGGGGCCTCACACCTGGCATGCTTTACACCATCAACATCAGCGCTGAGAGGGGAACCAGGACCAGCGGACCTGCCACCATCTCAGCCCCAACAGGTCAGCACGGCAAGAAACACACCGCTGACGTCCTCGTTCTGCTGATGCTTTGCTTTCCAACAATGACGTAGTTCTTTGTTTGAATCGTGCCTACAAAGAAGACACCAGTAGACACAGGAAATGGCTTTGAGATTAGAATGATCATGTTGCCATTTATTCCAAATCCCACATGCCGCTCGCTATCTGTACAATATCAGCTCATCCATAGTTTCAGAGGTTATTCACCCCCCACCCCCCCCACCCAATGCCTTGACACCTTGTATCTTTGTACATCCCTTCACAAGAACAGCAGCAGGTGTGAACATCGTCAAAAATATTTTTGTAGGGGGTCTAGAAGAATGCATGCCACAGCGGTCCCCAACCTTTTTCCTGCGACGGACCGGTTTCATGGCGGGCACATTGGGGGGGGGGTCCATCCATCCATCCATCCTGTTGGGGAAAGAAAAAGACCAAGTGGTCAAACAGTCAAATAATCAATGTGAGAAATGATCATGGAGTAAAAGTACATTTTGGCAGCACTGAATATTAGATTATTTCAAATATATTGGATATTTTGAAGATTAAATTTGACCACTTTTTTTTTTTTTACATGATTTTTAAAGTGTTGGATCTAGAGCAACTTCAAGGTATTTCAATTCTGTGCCTAAGTCTGGCTCGAGTCCATTCAGAAATACGTCTGACCTGGTTGTTCAATGGGACGATTTGAAAGATAGATACACAGTTTTTCTAGCGTACAGCACGAGGCTTTTGTTTGTGTCCAAGTGCATGAGTGTGTGTGCACATGCGTGCGTTTGGGTGTGTGAGGGCAGGGATTTGGACATATGTGCGCCCTCCACCAGGTTCATTCATGTGCTAATTGTTGTCGTGAGCCCCACTCCCCTTTGCTTTTGTGCAGTTTGACCACAATGAACTGTTGGACTGTCAGATAAAAGACCACATGCTGGGACTCCTGTAAAAACATTGTCTCAAAATAATCTGACCTCTAATCCCCAGCGGAGCCGATCTGCAGGCGTTATCATTTGTAGACGCACAGGACAAACGCAAGTCACCGAACACTTTACAGGAGGGGTCTGAGGAAAGTGGGCGTTGGCTTTGATGGAGATTGGGGGTTTGCATTAAACTTAACAGAAAAGAATCAATCCCGCGCTTTTAAAATAAAGAATATATATATATATATATTTGTCTTTCTGTCTGTCTTGTTTGTTTTATTGTGTATATTCTTGCCATCGTGATCTAAATAGCTCAGAGATTGTGCATCAATGTGTTGTTGTTGTTTTTGCGTGTTGTGGGTTTGGATCCAGTTTACTCAGTTGAGTTCCAGTAAAGGGAAAAAATATATATATGGTTACCGTCTTACTTTTGGATTTTGCTCTGGATGTCCCGGTCCTGTGAGTAATTTGCTGATTTGTAGAGACACATGTAGAGACAGTGTAATGACAACGTATGACAGTGTAATAACAATGTCGTGACAATACAATGACAATGTATTTGTCATTCAGAGGAGGCGACGCCTGTGGTGACGAACGTAACTATCAGCGACGTGTCGTGGGACAGCTTCCTCCTGTCCTGGTCTGCTGAGGACGGAGTGTTCCAGGCCTTTTTGATCGAGGTTAGCAATGAGGAGATCGGTGCAGAGTGGCAAAACCAGACGACTTCCAGTGAGGCTCGAAGCATTGTCATCTCTGGCCTCTCCCCCACCACCTGGTATACAGCCCGTCTGTATGGCCTGTACAAAGGGGGCCTCTTAGATCCGGTCTTTGCTGACACCATCACAGGTATCAATGCATCACAACTGGGACCGCTCTTTCTTTTTTAATCCTGCCTTTCTTCTGCTTTCACAATAATCGGTGAACATGCTGCTTGTCTTTTCACTATGCATTTGCACTCTATCGCTCTGTTTGGCCTGTTGAGTCTGTTCGTACCTGTTATTGACACCCTTTCCCGGTTGATCCAGTGTCTGCTGGGGTCCAGCTCAATGAGAATGGGGGAAACAGACACAGTATATTTAACACAAGGAGATGAATGAATTACCCACCTGTCATCTGTTCACTGTAGAGAGACGTTCAAAATGGGAATAGGGTCATTAATAATTTATTTATCAAATACTTTTCCTCCTCTGTTGACACCACTACACTTATACTGCATTATTGACGAACCACACACTATTGAAGTTAAGTAAAAAAAAAAAAAGCCACTTGATTCAACGTTTTTCAGATTTCTATTATTTTCAGTCAGGCTTTCACTTTTAAATAGTGCAATTTCCACCGCTTGCTATGAAACGGCACAGATGACCAAACAACATTTTACATCACTTCATTTTTTACAATCCACTTTAGAAGAGTAAATCCATCTATATAAAAAAGCCAAAAGTCAAACATAGTGATTTCAGAGACTGGTCTCTAGCAACTGGAAGCATGTTCATTTATTCATCCAGACATTTTAGAAACAACTTGTTCGATTAAGGTGCTGAGCCCCCCCTCAATAAACCTGGGCATCCTGGATATGAGATGATGCACACTGTTTGTGTTTACTTACTTTAAGCACATAAATAGGACAGCCAAAACAACAATACAATGAAAACTGTAACTTTTACATCTAACAACTTCACCATCACGTGGCCCAGAAAAGACAGTTAAAATAATAATCGCTGAAATCGAAAATGGAAATTGACATTTTAATGTCATTATCTACTGTTATTATCATGGAGCATTTCACTGATGAGGATCAGCCTAGGGCAGGGGTCTCAATCTCAAATTCCCTGGGGGGGGCCGCAGGAGGCAAAGTCTGGGTGAGGTTGGGCCACATCAGGTATTCCACAAAAAAAAGTGGCGTTGAGAATTTTTTATATATATTACACTCTTACACAGCTGTTTTAACAATCGAAAACTCAAAAGACATTCTTGAGATATTCATTCATTGAATAAAAAAGCACAAAAAATCATACAAAACTCGCAGGCCGCATTATCCTTAATGCGAGTTTGAGATCCCTGGCCTAGTGGAAGAAAGATGGAGGCACTGACAGAGGAGGAAAAACAAACCCTCAGGCACTTTTGCCGCTTTGTGTGAGGCCTCTATTCTGTATGCATGTCCAGTTTCTCCGGGCCTGCACTGGTCTGCATTCTCAGGCGATTGCCCCTGTGGGGCTCTGGGGCTTGAGTGCCAGGGGTTTCTGGGGCCACGCCGAATATGGCATGCGCTCAACATTGCCCATTGTCTCCATGCTAATAGCTGGAGAAACCATCTCCACAATTTGAATTTTACTCAAAACAATGACATTTGAATGACAAATTGAAACGTCTCATCCATAGCGCTCATCAGTAGTCTACCTAAGAAAGGAAAATAAGGCCCCTCTTAAAAGGGAGTGAAGAAGCATTTGTTCTTGGAGAGGCCTTTCATCCAACACAGATGGCGGAGCCACTTAGACTGGTGGAGAGCATCCAACACAGGCGTGAAGCGACTCTCTTTTAGTTTCAGGCAGAACTTATTTTGGTCGCGTCTGGCGCTGGTACCTCCAATAGCAGGCTGCCTTTCGTGAGTAGGAATTGCATTAGCTCAGGTCATGGGGGGTGTATAGAAGAATATGGGACTGACGTGGTGCTGGTGGGAGGGTGAAATCGGTCGCACACATTGGCTGATGGATGTGACCCCCCCCTCTCCTCCTTTGCCCAGCTAAATCTGCCTGGCGACTAATGAAGAGTGACAGCTCCCTTGGATCTTCCTGCTCCGCTTCTCATCTCCACTGCCTCTTGTCACAACAAATATCTCAATGGGTCTCTCTTCACAATAAGAACAGAGTTTCAGACTAGTTCAAGGACCACTGAGACCCTCACCTTCGGTGTCGTGCTTTAACCAGCATCACTGATGGGCTTTATTTCGGCTTTCTGAGACCACTTAAATGCGCTTTTTTTTAAAAAATCAAGGCTGCTCCAAAAGGTCCGTCTGGTTCCATCTGTGTAGCAAGCAGAAGTTTATCCTGCTAATTAGCTTCAGCAGATTCACCAGGTGGATAAAGAATGTTTTTTTTCCCCCTCTGGCTTTAAATTTACGATGCATTTGAGCTTCATGTCATCTCAAACCCACCATCAGCTGTTGGAGATGACCGGGCGGACGGCAGCTTCTGCGTTATACTGAGGCTCTGCATTGCGGGGCTGCACTGTTCTGCTCTGGGGGACCATTTCAGTGAAAAGTAGCTTTGTGATGGTGGATTATTTGTTATGCCAACAAGAGTAGGACTTTATGCTTGTTTCGTGATACCTAATATATATTACATATGTGGAGTGACAGATCCAGGATGTTTTTAAGTGAGGGCTTACTAAGTAGTGATATATGCTTCTTTATCTGCTCAGACCACAGATTTGCTGCTGGTTGAGTTATGTCGTGGATTTTTTTGGGGTCCAAATGCGACTTGTCGACCCTGTCAGGTTCCAATAAAGCCACTGGGACACTGTGTTGTGTCCATGAATGTTCTGTACTTCACTTCTGTCGGCTTATACGCTAGTATAAGTATATTAATGCAGTGAACATTGTATAATACTTTAATAACTACACACAGTAGCTACCTTACATCAGATCAATGCACTCTCCTGGCAGTTAATTTCAATCAGTGCATTTTACCAGCCGCAGTGATTTTGCTAGATCGAGTTAACTAATCCTGAAAATAATGTTCCTTCTTCTTTGTGCAACACCTGCTGCAAAAAACTCTTTTCTTTCTAGTCTGCAAACCGTGCTTTCCTGCAACCACTTCTGGCATGTGCACGAAGACTCATCCTCTCTGTCATTCCATGTCCCTCAAGTGTGAACGCAGTCTTCCCTCAGATGAGGAAAATTGACTCTCCCCTTTCAATCAGAGGCTGAACCAGAGGTCCAGACTCTCCTAATCTCCGACGTGACCCCCGAGAGCCTTAGGCTGGCCTGGACGGCTGAAGAGGACGCCTTTGACACATTTGTGATCATGACCAGCCAGTCTGAAAGCCTCAGCCACCCGACAGAGCTGGTGCTGCTTGGTGAAGAGCGAAGTGCAGCCATCAGAGATCTCACAGAAGATAGCAAGTACACAATTGAAATCTTCGGTCTCGTTTTGGGGCGACGCTCCAAGTCTGTCCTGGAGGTGGTGAGGACAGGTAACACGGCCAGGCGATACTTGGATTGGGAGCTGTGACCTGAAAGTCTGGCCTTGTCAGCGTCGTCAGTGTGGAATGATGTGTCCTTCACATGAATATTTATTTTCTGGTGACAGCATGAAAACACGGTTTCCTGTGCTAACATTTGTTTTGTCTGACAAATCGTGCTGTTTTCTAATGAGACACAATGTTTGTAGAGGACACATTCCTGGGATGATGTCTAGTTCTGGTTGCTTTGTGTAGCTTGTGTCAGTCTGTGCGAGCGTTTCTCATTGTGATCCCGATACTCTGTATAGTTTATCTCCAAGGCGCTCAACCTCTCCCCAACGACTGATTGATCATTTAGTGGCAATTTTACATTTAGTTGGAAAATGACCCAATAACTTGTGGGAGGATCTTTCTTGAATTTGTACAAAGAGCAAGGATCGATAGATAAGGGGATAAATATCAACCTTTCCCTGATGAATTGAACGCGCTCTTTACATTTAGACACTAAACATCTGTAGACATGTTGATCCAGCAAACAGGACGCAGGAGGATGTTTATTCATAAACTAGGAATTCTGAAAATCGCTATTGAGGAAATGTGATTCAAGATTTGTTTTAAATTATCTTTATAAAAACACATTTTCATTAAAAGAATCTCTCAAATATGACCTCACCCCCCGCCCCACAGCTCATTATTCTACACCTTTCATCCGGTGGTCGTCCCAAACGTCATGGTTCATTCGTCGTGGCGGTGGGGAGGGCTCGGGTCAGTGATCTGTGTCACACGGAGCTGGCGGTTTCCCCAGGTCCTCCGTGGGGGTGAGGTTTTCCTCTTGGTGCATGATTCACTTTTGTCTTGGCACGGTAACGGGGCAATCTCCTCAGCTCTGTTGCACAGCTCTCTGTTCCGCTGGGGAGCGTTCTGTAAGAGGCGGAGCCTCTTCGGCGCCTCCTTTGTATGTCTGCCTCGTGCTTTCAAGAGTAAATCAGCCCCGGCTACACGTTTGTCTTGTCTGACTCACAAATGTACATCGACTCTACTGCATTTATTGATTTCCAGTGGCTCATTAGTCTAAGAAGGAAGTTCACATAGTGAATATAACTTATTTTACCTGTCTGTTTTTTGTGACAGCTCTGGGGTCACCCAAGGGTATCCGATTCTCTGATGTCACCGACACGTCTACCACTGTCCACTGGTCGGTACCGAGAGCCCGCGTGGACAGCTACAGGGTCACTTATGTGCCTGCTCATGGAGGTAAGTATTTTATTACAAATTCAGGTCAGGCAAAAACTTGGAGCTCTGATGGTTTCAGCCTCAACAACATTCCTGCCTGCTTAAAATTGTAATTGTAAGTATATTAGTCTCCTTGGTTCACCACTAAGGTTGTACAATACAATACAATACTTTATTAATCTGTCCCGTGGAGGGAAATTTGGCTTACAGCAGTTTGAGCTGCTGCTGGTCGCGGCGTGTGCACGCGCCCGGGCAATGTGGGTTAAGTGTCTTGCCTAAGGACACAACGACAAAGGGTTAGCTGCATAAGACTATGTCTCTCGGCTGGCCTGGGAACGCCTCGGAACCCCCCGCCCCCCCGGAAGAGCTGGAAGAAGTGGCCAGGGAGAGGGAAGTCTGGGCTTCCCTGCTTAGGCCGCTGCCCCCGTGACCCGGCCCCGGATAAGCGGTTAGAAGACGGATGGATAGATGGACACTGTTGCACAGAGCTCCGTAGCTAAGCTGCCTTCTTATTGGCCTCAGAAAAAGTTCATGTTTATCGCCATCATAATTGCATTGTGCAGGTGAAAGGCAATTAAAGAAAACGCCACGGTTGGAGTTTCTGGTCAGTGGCAGGACATTGGGAGAGGACTGCAGTGACCCCAGTGTCTGCAGTACAATCCAGTGCTCATTACCAAATATTTAAAGCGGCCAATTAGTGTGTTGAAGGTGTTTTTCAGTCATTTCCTTCCTGAATCCAAAGCAGTAGAAAAGGTTCAGCAGTGCAGCAGAAAGAAGGGAAAAGGAAGGGTCAGGTAGTGATCGCTGCTGGACAAGGAGATGCATCGCCCCGTCTGTAGCGCAGACACAACTACACCTCGACCCTGCAAAACTAGTTACAATGCAAACGTCGCATCTGTGAAAGAAACAGGAATAGCTTAGCCAAATACAGACAACAAAATTCACTGATGACCAAGAATCCAAAGAATCAGGAAAGATCCCAAGAACAAAGAAAACACTGCCATGTCAAGTTATTGAGGAATAGAGTCACATCTTCTTGAGAAGAACCTCGTCAATGAAAAGTGACTCGATTAACATTTAACAGGGTGTAAACAATGTCCCCCCCCCCCCCCCGGGAACTTCTACAAGGACCAGTTTGAGAACTACTGATCGAAACAACTAGTGGGTTTAATTTCTGAAGTTTATCGCTGTTTGACTCCAGGTACTGCTCAGACATTGACAGTCGATGGCTCGGAGTCACAAACTGTGCTGCCACACTTGACCCCTGGCACCGTCTACGAGGTCGCCGTCATCGCCATCAAGGGTCAAAGGGAGAGTGAGCCCGGATCTGACAGCGTCACCACGGGTAAGACGGCATAATATAGAACTCAATGTTCAGCAGGATCGCATGTAAGACAAAGGCCTGATCAACTCTGACGAGCTGATGTGGCGCTGTTGCCTCACAGAGAGAAGGTCAAAGGTTCGAATCCGAACCTTACTGTGAGGAGTTAGCATGTTATCTGCGCCGGTTCTCTCTGACACCACATACATGTAAATTAGGAGAATTGGTTACACTTAGTTGTCCGTCTGTGTGTGGTCCTGCGATGAACTGGCGGCTTGTCCAGGGTGTGCCCCGCCTCTCGCCCGTTGACTGCTGGGACAGGCTCGACCCGCCACCCGGTAACGGACAAAGGCGGTAAAAAAAGATAAATGAATGAATACAGGGGAAATTTAAAACCCATCTCTCTCTCTCTCTCTCTTTCTAAAAGGAAAGCGATCTCCTATTTTTGCAAACCAGCGCTGAGGTAGAGTTCATGGGTAATGGGAGGGGGTGGGCTGTAGGACCTGGCCCAGAGGCTTTGGAACTGTGAACTTTGTTTTGTGACGGCAAGAGACTGAAGTGGGGGAGTAAGAGGTGAGAGGGGCCATTAGCAACGCTGGGGGCTCTGCGGGTGAGGCAGGTGTGGAAGATGGGGGGGGGGGGGGGACTTTTCTGAGCTCCCGGAGAAAGTAAAGGCGCTTTTACGCCTTCTTGGGCAGTGCTGAAGTGTTATCAGTCCAGTAGCGAACTTGTTTGTCTGTGTGTTACAGCTCTGGATAAGCCCCGCAGTCTGTCTGCAGTCAACATCACAGACACTGAAGCTCTGCTCCTCTGGCAGCCCGCCGTCGCGACTGTAGACGGCTACGTCATCAGCTGTAGTGCAGACTCAGGTATCCAGCGGATGCATGTGCATGTGCACCGTACCACACAACACACTACACAGCCGAGCTCATCCATAATCAATGGTTGTATAATGATTGAGGTGCCGAAAACACTGATGATACCGGACTTGATGCAGGAAAAATATGTGAATTGAATGAATCAACTGAGATTTCTAATGATCACGTTTTGTTTTCTCCAGAATTCCAAATGTTGGAATAAGTATGAAGTAAAATACACAATGTAATCATGACTTCATGTTTATGGCTCTCCAAATGAAGCAGTCGTTCTAGTGATTGCATGTCATTGATCCCGATGAGCCTTTAAGCTGATCAAAATTCAAACGCAAAAATATACCCTTGGACTTCTTTTTAAGGTGTGAGGATCTGTCATCGCTCCTTCAGCGCCGTCTGTCTGGTGAAAGTGGGGCGTTTTGGGGCATTTACACTCCTGTGAGGTGTTCACACACTAACTGCTTGTATGGAGAAGACATGCACTCTAGTCATAACCCACGGGTCATCAGCTGGCCTCTGTTGCTGCAGATCGTCTTCTTCAGCAAGTCAGACATCAGACGTCACTGCCGTGTTGAATGAATGCTTGCCGTTTGTGTCCTTCCAGTGTCTCCAGCGATGGAGCGCGTGTCGGGAAACACCGTGGAGCTTAAGATGAGCTCTCTGACTCCAGCAACACGCTACACCGTGAAGGTCTATGCTGTGAGAGACCTGGCCAAGAGCGCAGCCACCACAACTGAGTTTACAACTGGTAAAGGTTCCTTCCAACAAACTCAACCGTTTACATTATATTATCCTCCGTCCGTCTGTCCAGCCGGAATCACAAATGACCCAAAGCATAAATGACTCCACATTTATCTGAAACAGCTGAGGCAAAGAGCAAAAACTGCGATACTTGAACCTGCTGCTGTGTTTCTAGATGTGGACGCTCCTCATGACTTGGCAACAAGTAATATCCAAACAGACAGCGGGATGCTGACGTGGAAGCCGCCTCGTGCTGACATCACTGGGTACATCCTCAGCTTTGAATCTGCAGACGGCACCATCCGGGTGAGTAGACATCACAAAGCCACGGATTCTGGTAGCGCTGGTCAGCAGGAGGCAACATTAAAGGTCCCATATTATGAAACACTCACTTTCAAACAGCTCAATAAACCATCCAGTCAATCCCGCGGAGTTCTGTAATCACCTACTGAAATGCGTCTGGAAGAAATCCTCGTTTATGTTACGTCACATTGTTAGAACGTGCACAAGATGTGTGTGTGCACATTCGCGCACGCAATGAACATAGTTTCGTTTTCGTTTTCAGAGGCTTTTCTGACAGAGCGGTTTGAGACAGAAATGAGGGACGCTGTCCTGCAGCATCTGTTTGAGACAGAAATGAGGGACGCTATCCTGCTGCATCTGTTTGAGACAGAAATGAGGGACGCTGTCCTGCAGCATCTGTTTGAGACAGAAATGAGGGACGCTGTCCTGCAGCATCTGCTTGAGACAGAAATGAGGGACGCTGTCCTGCAGCATCTGTTTGCTATTTTGACCAAAGACTGTCACAGATATTTCATAGAAGTGTCTCAGAGCGTTAACTTGTGGGAAAAGGGTAGAATGTGTGACCTTTAAATCTATCGTTCCACCTTGGATGAAAACGCTCTCTTCCTTCAGGAGGTGGTCCTGAGTCGCACTGCCGTCTCATACAACACGCAGCAGCTCAGCGCCTCCACAGAGTATTCAGTCAAGTTGCAGGCAATTGCTGGTCCGAAGAGAAGCAGAGTGATCACTACCGTCTTCACCACTAGTGAGTAGACTCGCATTTACAGCTGTGTGTGTCTGATATATCTCAAATATCTCAAAAGCACCCTGTAGCTTTAAGTAGTGTATTTTAATACAAATACTATATGTGTCTCATTCATAACATTATGAGCCTATAAGAGGTGAAAGGAAATGGTTTACATTCATGTGGATGAGCTCTACTTCCCCGTATGATTAAATCTTATGGCTAATATATATAAAACACACCTGAGACAGTTTCCACCTGTCCACCACTAAAGACACAAATGAAATGATTTCCTCAACGCCAGCAGCGAAACCCACCGTGTCTGTTCGTTCAGCGAATTACACCTCAAGTTTAACCCTGCTATCGAAATATCCGCTTCCTTTTTTCCCTTCTCATCTAATTTCTCACAGAGGAAGTGTAGCTTCATTTCATTCATTTTGAAAAGGGAGATTTATTAAAATTATGTTTCATTATTTCGGCTTACAGACACAACAGTAGTGCAGAGTACCCGGCCTTCTTGGAGTCTTTGGGAGGGGGGCTGGACAGTTATCCGACTAGGGACTCAACTGTTCTTCTGGGTGACTTCTATGCCCACAGTGAGACCTGGAGAGAGACGGGGGGAGACTGGGATCAAGGACTTCTGTGCTAGTCACAGTTTGTTCATAACGAACACCTTGTTTGAGCACAGGGATGTCCATAAGTGCACGTGGCACCAGGACACCCGAGGCCGGAGGGCGATGATCGACTTTGTTGTTGTTTCATCGGACCTCCGGTCACGTATCTTGGACTCTCGGGTGAAGAGAGGGGAAGAGCTGCCAACCGCCCGGGGAAGGTCTATTCCAGGGTGCCGGAGAGGAAGAGTCGACCAAGAGTTGAACCTCGGATTCAGGAGCAACCATGTGCCAGCTCTATTATTTTATAGCCTATACTAACTATAGGTCATTAAAGCAGTATGTCAGTTGAGTGTCATTGGGTTGCTTGTAATGATTTCCGAGATCCAGCAGGTGGCAGCATTGAGCGACACAGCGTCGATACAGGCAGGGCAGGTACACATGAATCAGGATGAGGATTTCGAGTGCTGGAATGGGAGGGTGTGGCGTCTGAGCTGAGTCCGGGCCCATGAGAGATGAGCTGCAGGTGAGCACAGGTGACAGGAATGAGCTGATTGCAGGAGGAGCATCTGGAAGGCAGGAGAAGCCAGTGCATGGAAAAGCCTCAAGATAAAACTTAAAAATCTAATACCACATTACTTTTCTCATTCATAACTCAATAATGTTCCCTGCAGTGGAAACATGTCCACAGTTTGTGCCCAATATGCATCAATCAATAATTATCCTGATTAAATATCTTCTGGAGCACCAGCAGAGATGTGGTGAAATGTCCGTGTTGGTGTAATTCTCAAAATCAGAAACAGCATTTGCAGCCATGTGTGCAAGCAGTCCGACACACGATCCCTCCTATTGGTGCAGGTTTCTTAATGATTCATGCAATCTATTTTGTGTGTGTGCGTGCGTGTGTGCGTGTGTGTGTGTGTGTGTGTGTGATAGTTGGCGTGCTGTACAGACACCCCAGGGACTGCTCCCAGGCTCTGCTGAATGGAAACACCTCTTCAGGCCCGTACACCATCTACCTGAGTGGAGATGAAAACCAGCCACTCCAGGTCTACTGCGACATGAGCACCGATGGGGGAGGGTGGATTGTAAGTCCCCGGTTAGCAGAGCGGAACAGAATAATCAAAGTCAAATCGAGATGAGCGCCTCTGCAGGTTCCATCAGATCTGCACTTTCAGCCTCTTTCGGTTTTACGGCACATAACTCAAATGTTTTAGTTGCATTCATCTGCCTTGTTTTCAGTCACAGCAGGCGGATGTTTCCTAAACTCACCACCTTACACTGAGATAATGGAGAGCGTGAGAACACTGTAGAACATAAAGCAGTGGCGGACGTGAGAAGCGATGTTCACAGCACCGAAGGGAGTCAGAAACACGTACAGATACACAAGCAGAGAGGAGGAGATACTAAATTTAGCTCAGGGATAGGCAAGCAGCTACTGAATTAAAAGCAATGAGCCTCATGTTGGCTCTCAGATATCTCAATGATGGCTGCAAAAACCAAATGATCAGATGTGTGTAATTAAACATTTTAAAGCTCTAGATTAGAATTAAAGTCATGGTGAACCAGATGATGTTGATGATGTTGCAGAGAATCCAAAGTTACATTAACTGATTAGTAAATCCATATTGTATTTTAATTTACTCACTACTACAAGCACCATCTACTAGATTGCCATTTAAAATCCTGGGTTTAAGAGTACTCGACTTTAAACCTGTTTAAATAAAGCTAGTGGAACCTGCCGCTCTTTGTCTCAAACTCAATGAACAAAATGTCAGGATAAAATTATGTCACAGAATTACCATAAATAAAAATGTCATGTGGAATCCGCATTACTCTTGTCTGATGATATTTTCCTCTTGCAGGTTTTCCTGAGACGTCAGAGTGGTAAACTGGAGTTTTTCCGGAACTGGAAGAACTACACATCTGGGTTCGGTGACATGAATGATGAATTCTGGCTCGGTAATTTCTAGCAAACATCAGATCACAGCATTACCAATATCGGTGTCAGGTATCAGGTACAATACTGGCTTGTGTACTCGTACTTGTACTCATAGACGTATTCAGACACCTCAGCACTTGATACCAGTATATGGCCGCTCCTTGGTTGAGCAGAAAAACTTGAATATAATATAGTTAGAGTAAAGCAGACTACAAACGATACACAACTGAACGGTCAAGAGGTTGCATGAAATACAAAGCCGTCCCTCGTTTATCGCAGGTGTGACGTTCCATGAAGGTGTTCTTATTTTCCGTGTATTTGTACCTTTATGACCCCGCCCTGCCCTGTCATCAACCCACCCTCTACCGTATTACCCTGCTGTATCTGCCCCAGGGCTGCTGTATCTGCCTCAGGGCTGCTGTATCTGCCTCAGGGCAGCTGTATCTGCCCCAGGGCTGCTGTATCTGCCTCAGGGCTGCTGTATCTGCCTCAGGGCAGCTGTATCTGCCCCAGGGCTGCTGTATCTGCCTCAGGGCTGCTGTATCTGCCTCAGGGCAGCTGTATCTGCCTCAGGGCTGCTGTATCTACCCCAGGGCAGCTGTATCTACCCCAGGGCAGCTGAGGCTACAATAGTAGTTCACCACCACCAAGTATGGAGTGAATGCACAATTTAAAGCGCCTTTGTGTGTCAGAAAAGTGCTGTATAAAACCAACGCATTATTATGACACTGGAGGTCTGAGACCGACGGAGCCTCTTGGGCAGAGGCCCAGCGACCAGTTCCAAGGTGGGGACCCGGGTTCGTGACATCACGGTCCTTATTTCTGATTCGTTCATAGGAGCCTTTGAACTGCTCTTAGTCTGACCATCAACTAGGACCTGTTTGCAATGGGAGGCCCGACCAGGAGCATAAAGCTTTCCCGACACCACAGCCACTGGGAATTATATACCAACAGGGAAACAAAAACATATAGAAGTTCTTCAAATGTTCTTTAAAGCATTCTGCACATTGTTCAACTAAGGAAGGATTTATGACCGGAAGCAACCCGACAGAACTGCAGTCTTTATGCTGAAGTGAAATCCATTCATCTTTTAAGCTATTAGCAGATTTGATTCATTATGAAATGAATTGTATCTGTACTCATACAGGAAGTATTCCAATCAACAACTCGACCAGGAAAAACACGGCATCCATTCATGAAAGGATCATAAGCTTTCTATATCGATTCATTATTTGAACTGAACAATGTGCATTCATTGTCTCACTCAGGGCTTTCTAACCTGCACAAGATCACAGCTGGTGGTCAGTGTGAGCTGCGAGTGGACTTACGAGATAAGGGAGAAACGGCTTATGCTCACTATGACAAGTTCTCCGTCTCTGAACCACGGACGCGCTACAAAGTCCATGTCGGAGGATACGGCGGAACGGCAGGTAAAACTGTTCGACAACATGCTTCGGTTCTCTCACAGCACTCCCTGACATCCAGGTCACTTAGCCTCGTCCATTAGATAGTATTGAACAAATACATGTTGAAATATTTTCAAGAAAAAGATGTCATTTTCTATATACTATGTTATTTTTGTCGGAACATTTGCTGCAGAAGTGGATCTTATTAGCGACTGTAGGATGAGGTGTGTTACGTGACTGATGTCAGGCGACTCCTTCAGCCCCAGTCCCCCAAAATACTGTCTTCATTTATGCAAAGTAGGTGGCGAAAGCAATAAAGAAATAAGTATTTCATCTTTGATAAGTACAAGCTGCTCATGTCGTATTACTCATGAATTGTGAAGCAGTCTAGTGTTTGCTAGTAAAGGGTTCACGTGCGTTCTGGTGCCCCAGCAGGGCAGCTGGCCACGCCCACATGAGTGTATTTGCTGCTTATACAACATATAAGAGCAAATATGAAGATGACAACTGCATCGTTTGGACACTAACAACAACACTCCAGCCAGAACCCCCCCCCCCCCCCCCCCTTTTGCAGTGGGAGTGCATACCGGAGTTTGAATCCACAGTGACTTCCTGTGGCGATTCACAAGCTGTGGAATATTTCGCCGACCCTTTCCCTGTTGTGCGTCTTCGCAGGCGACTCGATGACCTACCACCACGGCCGGCCGTTCTCCACCTACGACCACGACAACGACATCGCTGTCACAAACTGTGCCCTGTCCTACAAGGGAGCATTCTGGTATAAGAACTGTCACCGTGTCAACCTGATGGGACGATACGGCGACAACAGTCACAGCAAGGTACGGCGACGCCCTCGGCGTCGGTCAGAACGTTCAGCGCCCGGAGGTTGCACTCTCACACAACCAGGGTGTGAAGTCATTAGAAACGCATTCGACCTTATTGTGGAATGAAGATGCTAATTTGATTTGTGCTTAATAAGGAAATAGCAAACGCATAATAGATTAACAGATCGGATAAATATAAAGGTTATGGATCTGGATTTAGTTGCATATATTTACAGTTTCCGTTTTGCTGACTTAATTATGATTGATAAATTGCGGGTCGCTCTGAGTCACAGTAAAGTTGGTTGTGGGTTCAAATCCACCTGAGGAACAGGTGGAATGTGTCCGTTTGTCTTTCCATGTGTTGACCCTCGTTATCAACCAACAAATGAGAGGTCAGATATAACTTCCTGTGCTACAGGTAGCATTAAATCATCTGGGGGGGTAAACTCTTCTAGCCCGGAAACGCTGGCACCGGTCAGAATTCAGAATGTCTTTTTAACATTTTTATTTGACCCTCCACTGAACCACTGCTATTGCGACTAACTTCATGTTTCCATCTTTTCTCCAGGGGGTGAACTGGTTCCACTGGAAAGGCCATGAACACTCAATTGCATTTGCTGAGATGAAGATCAGGCCAACCAATTTTAGAAACCTGGAGGGGAGGAGGAAACGGTCATAAATGATCTGCCAGCATCAGAAGCAACAACAGCAACGTCACTGCTGCCCCATCTGGACTCCCCACAGACCACCTCGTCTCCTACATCCACGCAGAAACCAAAGCCTCGACCAGGAGCCCTGCTGCCTCCTTGCAAAGCCACCACACCAACCCTCCCATCATTTGCTCGCAGAGTAGCCTCGACTCCATCTTGCCCTCATTCGGATGTAAAAAGGCTGCCTGTGTCAACATGCTCGTTCTGAACTGGACTGAAATCAAGCAGATTCAACACAGATTCTACTCACACGCCAAAGAGAGTAACACAAAAAAGAAAAACTCTTTTTTTGTGTGTGTTGCAGGATTTGTGCAGCTTGGTCAATGTGTACAACTTCCTGTTTCAAATCCAAGTTACATTTACAGAAAGAACAGGCTGTTTATGAAACAATATTCATACAGAGATCATCGTGGATTATCCCAGAAATAACACGCATGGTGGGAACATGTCTGTGTAAGCACAAAAAGATATGTTACTTCTGTCTAACTTTCTTGTCTTTGCTTGGCTTGTTTATCAGCCACTCTGTCCTCCCCAGGTTCCTTCCTTTTTCTCTAACAGGAACATATGTCTATGGGATTGTGTGTGTGTGGGGGGGGGGCACAATGTGTAATTATGTGAACTTGTAATGGCATCATGCACAGTATTGTGTTATAAAACTTTCAACAACACGGAAAAGAAGACAGGCATGCACCACAAGGCCGGACAGACGTCATCCAGGTACCTCCAGGAGAGAATTTCTGGAATCAGACATCTGGAAGGTGAATAAATTACATCTGGAAGCATCTGGAAGGTGAATAAATTACATCTGGAAGCATCTGGAAGGTGAATAAATTACATCTGGAGGCATCTGGAAGGTGAATAAATCACATCTGGAAGCATCTGGAAGGTGAATAAATTACATCTGGAAGCATCTGGAAAGTGAATAAATTACATCTGGAAGGTGAATAAATTACATCTGGAAGCATCTGGAAGGTGAATAAATTAAATCTGGAGGCATACCGCCATGCGATTCTACAGTAAATCACTAAAGTGCTCCTTTATGGTTAACTTGGTGTCACCCTGCCTTCTACGGTGAATCATCGAAATGTTTCAGCATATGGAGTTGGATGCGTCGGATAATGTGTTGATTGTGGTCGGATTATTCCTGAGGGGTCGTGTGTCATCCCCGTCGGACATAATGCACAGCGAATGATAACGTCTGTGGATTGATGATGATGATGATGATGATGATGACTCAGCTGTGTAAAGTGAAGTAATGTAATTCATGAACAACAAAGTGTTTTTAAATCTTAAACTCATGACTGCAATGTCAGAATATTTAAGTTTATTCTTCCAAATTTGAGATTTGTATTTTTTTTATTTTTATGAAATGTAATGCTCTGAGGAAGTTCTGGGGATTTCCTTGGACTGTTTCAACCTACAATCACTTCATCACTCTTCTCTCTCTTGTCTCGAAGACAAAGCGAGAACCTTTTTTGAGCCTCGCTAGCTTTGCAGGCTGCTGTGGCGTTAGGTTTGTCCTTTGGCTTGTCTTTAAACTCTTTAGACGCTGTCGTTATCGTTCTTCTGGGGAAGAGATTGACTCATATTAACAATCTGCCTGCTCTGATTTACCCCCCCTTGATACAAACAGTAAATCCACTAACCAGCGTCTCCTTCCCCTTTTTTCTACAGTTTAATACGGCTTTAGGAGGTGAGTCTCTTTGAAGACATACCCGTACATTAAGTCTCTTCATACACAGCCCTCTGATGTACTTTGATATGTTTTGGCTCCATTCACATCATTAGCCTCATTTTTCAAGCCTGATTTGCTCGTTTCACATTTGCTTATACTTCGCTTATAATTTGTTAATTTTGTTTCCGGCCTTCGTTCCTCATTTCTTCATCTCTTCATCCTTTTTGTCATCTGGCTTGCTTTCTGCCTGGGAGGCCAGGGAGCTCATGCTTATACTGACGGCTCACATTTGTAATTACAAGTGACCCATTGGTCTAATGTGAACACATCTATACACCAAAAGGACAAACATGCACACACATATTTTTTTTTGCAAGATATTTGCATCACTGCTAAAAGTATATTTATGAGACTGCATAGGATAAGAGGAACAAGAAAATGAACAATACAGCTCATCATTTCCAAACTGAAATCAATGCTCTAGTAGTGAAAGCGCGGATGACATTTTGACATGTTAGGGCAGAAACAGTTTAGTCATCTGGTAATGTGAACGTAGCCGCTGTTTCTCTTCTGAATCTGTCATTCAGTATATAATGGAACACAGGCATATAATGATGCATATTTGTACTTTGAAATTCTTTCCCCAAATTGTGAATACAGTGAATTTATGTCAAACAAGAGAATGTGGTGTTGTTGTTCACCGAAAAGATGTTGATGCTCATTTTGATTTGACGTCTATTTGTGAAGTGTCAGTGCTTATGTTAATATGATAGTGTTTGAACAGGGCAAAACCAACCAAGTGGGTGCTGTTTTGACCCCCCCCCCCCCCTTTCCCTGCCTCAGCATACTAAACCACTGGCCATATAAAGAATGCCTGTGTACACTTTGTTTTTATGGCTTTGTTGATAACCAGGTGAACAGCAGATGTTTCTCTGTTAACGATGTTACAATAAAAGAGTTCCTTTAAGAGGAAAACGTTCAGGGTTTTTGTGCTGACGTCACTGATCAAGAAAAGCTCACAGTAAATCACGTTGTGTTTAGATGCTGCTGCTGTTCCCTGTTGAGTTACTGGCGGTTCACAGACCTGGAATTATCCCCTCTGATTGGATTTCACACTCGATTCAAATGGACACAATGCTTTCAAGAGAAAAAAAGCCCAACTCATGAACTCTTTCAGTGCCATTCACGTCGAAAGACGTTTTTTGAAACCAAAACATTCACTGCCAACCCTGACATTAAAATCTGCCTCTCTTCAACGGCCAATAACTCCACAACAAAAATGGCAGGAACAACTTTTTTTTACAATGAAAGAAGAGACTTTAATCTTTCATTTGCATAGTTGTGAAGAATATTCTGTGAGGCCTGGAAAATCGGGGGAAATGTGCAAAAACTGGGGCCCTCGGCATTTAGTTGAGCTGAAAATGGCTGGCACTCGATTATCATGGGAATAAAAATTTATTAAAATGATGGTGGCCAGGTGAGATGGAGTAGAAGCCGTGCTTAAAGTAGACTCGCGCACAGGAGAAAGATGAACGCGGATCATTTAATACTGAATTTGTGCTAAAAAAAAAACAGTAAATAACTTTACTGAGCGAACATGATTGAAATAATTTTCTCTGTACAGAGTTTGGTATTTTCCTACGTTCTAATTGAGACACGAACGCAGCATCATTTTGTCTCTTGGCTGAAACTTGTAGGTCTTAATTAAATTCTCAGATGTTTAGACATTCATAAATCGCTTAGATTAAATTTAACAAAGAGCATCAGTTCTCGTCACTGCAGTAACAATACTACTATTGATAAACCGGATTTATTACCTGTTCCATGTGTGAACACCTGTCGCCGGTGTTCACACATGGAACCTAATCAGACAAACGGGTTACGCTGCGTGATGCCTTAAAGTTCTTATCTTTCCATCAGCGAGAAAGATTTAAATGAATTAAACACCTACGACGAGAGCGGAGAGCGTGTTTTCGGTGCAAAAGAATCCTCCGCAAACCATCCTGCCCACTGAAAAGCGTCAAGCTGCACCTTCAGATCCACGGTGAGACTGAATCCGCGTCACGGGACGGCTTCTGGTCTCTAGGAGCCCTAACCCTAACCCCGCAAACGCTAGTTTTATCATTTCTATTGTCTAACTTTAACTTTCTTTTTCTTTTCTTTTAGCTCTTTTCGGGTTGATAAGGACCCAAAATCACCATAATAGTGTAGAAACATGGGAAAAGTGAGTTTTTCATCATATGGGACCTTTAAAAGAACGTCCTTTGCGACAACTTCCATTTCTGGTTGCTGACTACTTTCAATAATTTCTCTGCAGTCAGAAAACAAAGTGATTTTTAATATATTCATACAGAATGATAGTCATGAATAAAGTATTCAACACAATCAACATTCAAGGAAAAATATTTCTACACAACAGGTTCCTGAAGACAAAGTTCAATTCTCAGCAATCCTCCATCTTCCAAAAATCTAAAAAAATTGTCAATTCATATACTAAATATATTTTTTCATAGATATGTCAAAGGGAGGCCGAAGGACGAAGATGTGAAGAAACGGTGACTCCTTTCAGCACTTTAACATCCAGATTATGATCTCTCTCTCTCTCTCTCTCTCTCTCTCTCTCTCTCTCTCTCTCTATCTGAAAGGCTCCCTTGTCTGCTGCTCTTTTACACCATGAGCAGCCGCTGGCAGGTCCTCCTTCTCAAACGCAGTCCATTCAGTTGTTTGCTGATCTTTCATCTTTGCATTTATGTACACCGATTTCCTTTAGGGTTCTTGAGGTACTCCTGGACTGGAGGGTAGGCAAGGGGATCCAGGACTTCCAGGACCTGCAGGACTTCCCACGCTCTACCTATGGGTTAACTCTGAGGAGGACTGGACAGTTTTTAGGGTAAGTACAATGGCAAATGTTCCCGCTAGAACCTCACGGAACCCTTGAGGATCGTGACCCTGCTGTTTCACCAGTGTACAGGCTCACACCATGGTTTAGGCTCATGGTGGACGGCCACCTGTCTGTTATGTTGTGACAGGTGATGTCATATAAATATTGGACAAAAATAATTAAAATACAGCAAAAACAGATACATTTATCTTTCTCTGAGTAAAATAAATACATTTAAAATTAGAATTGAAGCATTTATGAGTAACTCTTGAATTTACGACACTTCTCGGATGTCCTGAATGCAGCACGAGGAGCTCGTTCGTTAACGCCGCATTTCGCGCAGTTTTGTCATTCGTGAGATATTTTTTTTTTTTTAAACGGAGGTACCGGTTCGGCTGCGGGGCTGTTTGTGTGCCGACCCGACCCTTCGACAGATGAGGACTCTCCCGGGGCGGCATCGCTGCAGCTGAGGGCGAGGCGCGCCGGCTGTCGGCCCCCCCCTGTCGGGTCTCCTCCGTCTGACATCAACGCCGGGCCCCCCCGCTAAGGTTCGCGTCCGCTGCGCTGTTCCGCGTTTCTCGGGGGGGGGGGGGGGGGGGGGGGATTTATGTCCTTTATGGTTCTGCTGTCCTGATAAGGAACTCGAGCTATCCGTGCGTTAGGCCTCACGTCAGGCCTCGGTCCTCGGTTTGGCTGTCGTTCCGCCAGAACCGGTGAGGCATCGGCGAAGGCAGTGGCCGTGGCGGGCGGGATTACGTAGTGCCGATGTAGAGTAAATACTCCGCTGTTAAATACTACGCGTGAGTACAAGGCGTATTAATGACACGTTTTTTCCGATAACTCACTCTTTTCGTGTTAAATGTCGCTGGTTGTGCTAGCCTAGCCACCAACATGTCTGACTTCATTTGAATCAAAACAGAATGACAACAACTTTAGTCCAACAACTTTAGTCCAACAACAAGAACTTTAGTCCAACAACAACAACAACAACAACTTTAGTCCAACAACAACAACAACAACTTTAGTCCAACAACAACAACAACAACTTTAGTCCAACAACAACAACAACTTTAGTCCAACAACAACTTTAGTCCAACAACAACAACAACAACTTTAGTCCAACAACAACAACAACTTTAGTCCAACAACAACAACAACTTTAGTCCAACAACAACAACAACTTTAGTCCAGCAACAACAACAACAACAACTTTAGTCCAACAACAACAACAACTTTAGTCCAACAACAACAACAACAACAACAACAACTTTAGTTGTGCTGGGGCGGTTTGCAGCCGAGTGGGACGTGGATCAGCACCTCCAAATCCGAGGACATGGCTCCCGACCGTGAAAAGGAGGTCTGCCCTCTATGGGTTGGAGTCTTTGCCTCAAGTGGACGAGCTGCAGTATCTCGGGGTCTTGTTATCGGGTGAGGGAAGGATGGAGCGTGAGATTGACGGACGGATCGGTGAAGTCGTATCGGTCTGTCGTGGTGGAGAAGGAGCTGAGCCAGAAGGCGAAGCTCTCGATTCACCGGTCAGTCTACGTTCCTCCTCTCACCTCTAGTCATGAGCTCTGGGTCAGAACCGAAAGGACAAGATCCCGGATACAAGCGGTCGAAATGAGTGTCCTCCTCAGGGTGGCTGCCCCCCCCCCTGCCTCATCTCATCGAGAGGAGGCAGCTGAGGTGGCTAACCTAATCCGGTTGGAATCAGCTGGGTTGTGATCACTTCTCCCCCCCCCCAGGCATGGGTCCACCATATCGACAGGACTACGTCTCTGTAAATGTTGCAGGCGAGGGAAGTGGAGATCGGAGGAGGCCGAGCTGCTGGAGGGTGAGAGACGTCTCCGACGTTCTCCTCCTCATTTCGTGTTTCAGACTGTTCGGTTTGGAGCTCAGATCTGTTTCGTGATGAAGCAGAGCAAGCGAGAGATTCATCAGGAACCTTCCTCCTCCTCCTCTCTCTCTCTCTCTGCCTGCAGCGATGGAAGCAGCTGTCCAGGCTGCAGCGGAGCCTGCTCCTCCTGCTCCTCCTGCTCCTCCTCCTGATTATTCTGGCACATTGTTCCCCTCCTGTTCATGAGTACCTCACTGGTAAGGCTCGCAGTCACACACACACACACACACACCTTCAGAGCTCTGTTCTGCACACGACTCTAATTATCCAGACGGCATCTCTTTACCTGTGTGTTCAGTTTTTGCAGAAGAGCCCCCGGTAGACGAGATGGCCCCACTGGAGCACGTCGTCCACGCTGTGCCTGAGCCCGTTGAGCCGGCCCGCCCAGCGCTGACGGGACAACCCCCCCAGGTCTCTGGAATTCTGCTTCTGCTCTACGTTGGTCTCTGTGTGGAATCAGTATTCTGATTCTGAAAAGGATGGAGCTGCATGCATGAAGCTGAGAGTGGAAGGGTGGCGCCACCCGAGTCCCACTATGGCAGAAAGCCTTTTGTATAGTGTGGTAACTACAAACGCATGCTAAAGCTAACCGTTGGAGCGATGCCCCGCAGCCTGAGCGAAGGGGAAAGCGACTCGTGCTGCACAGCAGGAGACGCTCGTCTGCACAAAGCGGCGTATCCGCTCGCCGCCACGCCGCTTTGCTGACCGGGTTTAGACAAATGGGTCTCGAGCTTCTCTAGAGAATAGAGCGCGCTCGGGCTTCTCTAGAGAGTAGAGCACGCTCGGGCTTCTCTAGAGAGTAGAGCACGCTCGGGCTTCTCTAGAGAATAGAACACGATCAGGCTTCTCTAGAGAATAGAGCACACTCGGGCTTCTCTAGAGAATAGAGCACGATCGGGCTTCTCTAGAGAATAGAACACGATCGGGCTTCTCTAGAGAATAGAGCACGCTCGGGCTTCTCTAGAGAATAGAGCACGCTCGGGCTTCTCTAGAGAATAGAGCACGATCGGGCTTCTCTAGAGAATAGAACACGATCGGGCTTCTCTAGAGAATAGAGCACGCTCGGGCTTCTCTAGAGAATAGAGCACGCTCGGGCTTCTCTAGAGAATAGAGCACGCTCGGGCTTCTCTAGAGAATAGAGCACGCTCGTTGGCCTCTCGGCTTCGACAGGCTGCAGCTTTACGAAACGTTTTGCCTCGCCGGCCGGCCTTGCTCACCGGCGCTGATCTGAACGTTTGGACTCTGGTTCGAGGTGGGCTGTAAAAGCTTGGAGCTTGTTGCTCATGCCACTTGTTTGCATCTCCAGAAGAAAGACAATGCTTCAGAGGTGATGGTCGGGGACCGGCTGGGCAGCGACAAACGAGGGGACGAGGCTATCCGGTGAGTCTGGACATGCGAGTCGGGTTAGATGTTACTGCTAGAGTTCTAAACGCTTCCTACTTTCAGCCGGCGTGGAACCGTGATTGACACCGACCAGGACGTGGGCGGAGCCAGGGAGGAGGAAAACCAGGATTCAGTGGGAACCCAAAAGGACAAACCTCCAAGAAACTCTGGTATCTGCATTTCTTCCTGTTGTCGGGGGGGGGGGGGGAAATGAAACCTGATGCCCACTTTAAACTGCAGCTGGAACTCATTTAGGATGATGGATAAGCCTCCTGCTCGTATTTCAGATGCAGCCTGGCTGGAGGCGGTGCAAGAAGCCTTCAAGCATGCGTGGAAGGGCTATAAAGACTTCGCCTGGGGCCACGACGAGCTCCGGCCCCTCTCCAAGTCCTACACCGAGTGGTTCAGCTTGGGCCTGACCCTCATCGATTCCCTGGATACCATGTGGATCATGGGGCTGAAGGAAGGTAGCGCGTGCTTTCTGTCTCTTGGATGGACTCTGCTTGTACTGGCGTGTCCCATCACTTACGGACACCACGGTCACATTGATGGATCATTTCTTGCTTCATCGCCATCGTCATCATCGTCTTTTCTTCTCACCGCCATCCTTACTACTCGCTTTCTTTGGACCCGTCACTGATCAGGAATACTTTCTTCTAAGGAATGGACAACCCTGAGGAAATTCTAACTTACACAAAAGTTTATTAACTACGATATTTTATTCTCAGCAAATGAAATATTCTCTTTGCCATGAGGCTATAGGCCACGCCTCCTGTGCCACGCCCTCGCCTAAGGAATAGTTATTGATTTGTCGGATCATAGTGAGATCAATAACCAGGAAAGCCATGAAACCCTTTTAATGAGCTACAAATTTGAGATTCTTCCGTTTTTAACGAAGCTCAATGTTTGCCATGCGCTGCAGAATTTGAAGAGGCAAAGGCGTGGGTCGCCTCGGAGCTCACGTTCAACAAGAATGTCGACGTCAACCTGTTTGAAAGCACCATCCGCATCCTGGGGGGTCTGCTGAGCACCTACAATCTGACCGGAGATCAGCTGTTCCTGGACAAAGCCGTGAGTGAGGCATTCAGACTGAACACGGCGCCGGAGACGACCCATCAAATGAAACCCGCTCTTCCTCTGCAGAAAGACATCGGCACTCGGCTGATGCCCGCCTTCAACACCCCATCCAAGATCCCTTACTCCGACGTGAACATCGGTACCGGCACGGCCCACCCGCCTCGCTGGACCTCTGACAGCACCGTGGCGGAGGTGGCCAGCATCCAGCTGGAGTTCAGAGAGCTCAGCCGCCTCACCGAGGATCCACGGTACCAGGTCACCCAGCAGACCCGTAGCAGCGGACCGCCGTTTCTGACTGTTGGACCCTACGACCGCGCTGCTCTGTTGTTTGTTTGTTTACGACGTGTTTACGACGTGTTTACGACGCTGATCGAGTGTACGACATTTTCTGCGATCTCACCCACGATGTCTCCCGAGAGGAAAGTCTCTTTCTACTCTGATATTTTCCGTATCGTGACGCAGAATATTATACTTGCCGTATAATGGGTACCAGTTGTGGTCGTAAGTCAGCGACCCCCGCCCCCCCCCTGTATTGAGCACACCTGATCCACTGTGACCCGTTTTAGCCCATAAAAGCTTCTCCAGAGTTTTTTTTTGTATTAGTATTGTTCTTCTCTATGTGACACAATTAGCTTCTCTTTTTTTATCTGTATTTGCGAACGATTGTTTTCCCCTCTCTGATTATATTCGATCGTGTTTTGTCTCTAGTTTTTTCCTGAAGTCGCTTTGTGGTCTGTGTCCAGGCTGCTGTCGCCGAGGTCGTGACACAGATCCACAAGCTGGACGGAAAGCTGGACGGCCTCGTCCCCATGTTCATCAACACCAACAGCGGGCGGTTCAGCCACCAGGGCACCTACACCCTGGGAGCCAGGGCAGACAGCTACTACGAATACCTGCTGAAGCAGTGGATCCAGGGCGGCAAGGAGGAGAACCAGTAAGGAAACCCCCTACAAAGGACCGGCGCAACGGTCGGCGCAGTGAGTCCCAGCGTTGTGATCCGTGTGGTTCTAGGCTTCTGGAGGACTACCTCCAAGCAGTCGAGGGTATGAAGAGACACCTGCTGCAGAAGTCTTCGCCGAGCGGCCTCACCTTCGTGGGAGAGCTCTCACACGGAGAGTTCAGCCCCAAGATGGTCAGTGTTTACGGGAGCCTCATCGCCACTCGATGCTCATTACACTTTGATCTGTGTGCGAATCATTTAAAATGTAATTATTCATTTATAAAAGTGGCGAATTTTCTTTCAGGCGACATTAAAAGTCTCTTTTTGATTAGTGGCCAAGAATTAGACGGATGTCTTCCGTACACTAGAAAGACAAGCAGTTAAAAGACGCCATGCTGCTCCGTTGCTCCCAGGTGCCGGTCGTGTTGAAACGGATTAGCCCTGACCCCCCCCAGCACCTACTGCTTGCAGCAGGGGGGGGGGGGGGGGGTATTGACACTTCCTGTGTGTTTCAGGACCACCTGGTCTGTTTCCTGCCGGGCACGCTGGCCCTCGGGGCTCACAACGGCCTGCCTGCCGATCACATGGATCTCGCCCAGCGGCTGATGGAAACCTGCCACCAGATGTACGTTCAGATGGAGACTGGCCTCAGTCCAGAGATCGTCCACTTCAACATGTATCAGGGAAGCGCCCAGGACGTCAATGTAAAGGTAGGAGGAGCCGTGGGTCACGGCGTGGGGGTCAGGGTTCAGAGCCTCGGGCTTAAGTGTGACTCCGGAGTGTGTCTCTGTCTTAGTTTGCAGACAGACACAACCTTCTGCGCCCGGAGACTGTGGAGAGTCTCTTCTACATGTACAGGTTCACCAAGGACCACAAGTACCGGGAGTGGGGCTACGAGATCCTCCAGAACTTTAACAACTACACCAAGGTCCGTCCAGCGTGCTGCCGTTAGTGGCGCCGCCCCCCCGGGCACCAACACAAAGGTTGTTGACTTGTTGTTGTTGTTGCGTTTCCTCCCAGGTGTCCTCTGGTGGGTACACCTCCATCAACAACGTGCGTGACCCCGACTACCCCAGCCCCCGGGACAAGATGGAGAGCTTCTTCCTGGGGGAGACCCTGAAGTATCTGTATCTGCTCTTGTCAGACGACCCCCACCTCCTCAGCCTGGACCAGTATGTCTTCAACACCGAGGCTCACCCCCTGCCGATATGGCCTTCCAGCGCATGACACGCGCACACACACACACACACACACACACATGTCAAATCTCAGGGGTGGTTTACTGCCAGGAAGTGTCTCCGTGATCCGCCTGTGATTGGATGTTGTCAGTGCAACGGAACAGAGTCAGAGATGGAACACGCCTCCTTTTTACCGTTTAACTCGTTTGTTTACATCGTGAAAATAGTCATTTAAAAAAAAAGAAGTCGAGGAGACCGGCTCAGCTTGAGGACACGGAAGGTTTCCGCTTTCCTGTCCTGGTAAAGAAAAGCCTGAATGACACTTGAATCAAAAACGTCTTACTCGCATGGGGGGCGGGGGGTTAGTGTCCGGCTGTTTGAAAGCTGAGTGGTTACGTTTAAAGCTGCCCATGTCTTATATTTTGCTTTCAAAGGTTTCTGGGCTAGCATTTAATGGGCCCCAGTGGTGGGGCAGCCTTCCACAGCCTGACCACTGGGGGGTGACTCCTGCAGGGATGCCAGCCTCACCCCTACCCCCAGACCACACATCAGCTTCTGCATCATGCGTTGACGTCACACAGGAAGTCGTACGGTGTGTGAGGGACGTTCAGAACTTTGGCTGGGCCTAAAAGTAATCACAATGAGTATATTATTAACACTCCATGCCAGCAGGTGGCACTACACCTCAGACTGGCCACCAAGCTGAGACGAAGGCTGGTCCTGCTTTCACACCATCAACCCTGGCCGGATTCCCGTTTGTTTTTATGCAGAGCTGTTTCTCTTCCTGTCGTTTTCCTGTTTCAGCATCGAGTACATTTCCATTTCCCTTTTTTGAGGTGATGGAAGTGATCTTAAAAAGCAACATTTCTCCTAATATGCAAATGAGCACCGTATACCTGGAGTTATATTACTGTGCTTTTAGGTTTTAGTCCCTTCATAGCAGATTTCCGTTATTCCTAAGACAACCTTGGTTTTTGTTAACACTCATTCTGTGTACATCTATCCTTCTAAACAGTACTGTGTAGGCGGAACGAGGTACTTTGGGTACTTTTGAAAGGTAGAAAAACGACTTTAGATCTTTCCCACAGCTGTAACAGTCAGTGGAACATCTGTGGCCTGATGGTTCGTACTGACCACAGAATGCCTGCTGGCGTTCTTGTCACGTTAAGATTGGATAGATCCCACTTCAAAGTTTGCCTGAGCATCCAGGGGTACCTTGTCCCCGCTGAGGACGGCGAGGGCGCCGGTGCAGGCCTGCGACCGCCGCGCTGCAGGCTGCCGTTTGGGCCGAACTCCTCGAGTCTCTGTTCCGTGCGTTTGTCCATCTTACATGCGAATTATTCGGACCACGGTGAAGTCAGATGTTTGACCACTCAGTGACCTCTAGTGGTGAAGTTGCACATTGTGATTGCTCTGTTACTATAGCAACATGATGTTACTATAGTATAGCAACTATAGTAACATCATGTCGTATTACTGCTTTACTTCCTTGCTGTACTTTTAGTCGCTCCCTCTTGAACTCGAGACCAAACTTGTCTTTTCTATTTTCCGACTCGATGCCTTTAATGTTGCTACCGACAACATTCAAACAAAGCTGAACCCACTCAAGCTACTTTTTACAGTGGGACTTGCAGAGGACTTCTGAGCTGTCTTTAGCGTGATCCGAACCGGATCGCTGCCGGCGTGAACGCACGCCGACTCCTGAGCCAAAGACGTAAAAGCCTGAAGGCTGTCGGTGTCGGTTAAATGTTGAACGAGAACAAGCCATCCCTCCTCCAGCAGGGAAACCAACGGAGACCATCGTCCTGTGCTTTTGATATAAACTGCTTCTAAAGGACCAGTTAGCGGCGCCGGTCGGTCCGCTATCAGGACGCGTTTTCCGGACCCGTGGGAGCTCGACTGTAACTGCCCTTTTCTTACTGCAGCAGCTGAAGCGGGATCTTTGTTCTCTCTGGTTTAGACGTATCGATGTGTTGGATTTAATCTACAAGTTTAACGCTTGTAGGATTCGGCCAGAACGCCTTGGAGTTTTGATTTTTACTGTTTTTTTACAAAGACAACGGGTTTGTGGGGGGGGTCGATGGGATGATTTGTGTTGTTTTGAAATAAATGTAAATCTGCAGCCAGACATAAAATGTTTTGTCACCTGGTAAATAAATGTTGGAACGGTTTTAATTTTGTACAGAGAATTGTAGAAATTAAAAGTGTTTTTATTGGACAGAAGCGTTTGTGCCCGTCTTTGACTCCACACGTTACAGGACAATGAGAGCAGCTCCCGCAGCGTCTCCTCCAACGCCGTTTCCCACGCCAGCCTTAGTGCAGCAGAAACTAACAGATTGATTTAATCTGGATTTTGCTGCAGCGGTTCCTGAGTTGATGTGTAGAAGCGGTCGTCTCAGCTCCAGACGTGAGAAGCTTAACCTTTAAGATCGCCGTCGGATTCGGGTCCTCTCGGCCTCCACCCACCGAGCGATGAGGTCCGCCTCCGTCTTCCTGGCACGGATCACTGACGCTGGATCAGCATCGTTAGATCCTCTGCAGAAAAAAAACTCAGCATGTCTGATCAGATCTTCCATGCGGTCTGAGACTTAAAGGCATGGAAGTGTGTGTGTGTGTGTGTGTGTGTGTGTGTGTGTGGGGGGGGGGTTACCTCAGATCCAGGTGATGGGCTCCTTCGGCAATGTTGACAGCGATCAGGGACGGGCTCAAAGACTTGCGCACCTGAACCGCAGAGGGCAGATTGAGTCCTCGCTGAAGCATGGATTATGGATGGTGGTTTCATTTCTTACCCCTCCGTTTGCCCAAGGGTCCAGATTCCCATTGGAGAAAATGATGTTGCTGGTTGTGGAGAGATCTGAACACAAAAACAGTGTGAGAGGCTTTAGGAACTTCATAGGACGATGCCACAGAGAAGGCTTGCATTTTTCCAGTTGCTAGGCAACATGTCACTTCTGGGTTTGTATTATTATCATGACGTGTTCAGTAGATTACAGAGTCTGGGTGTAGGTCACAGAGTCTGGGTATAGGTTACAGAGTCTGGGTGTAGGTCACAGAGTCTGGGTATAGGTTACAGAGTCTGGGTGTAGGTCACAGAGTCTGGGTGTAGGTCACAGAGACTGGTTGTAGGTTACGGAGTCTAGGTTACGCCACTCTGGACGTGTCCGGACTCTCTGCTGGGCCCGGTCGCAGCCCAGTGCTCACCGGCTCCCCAGTACTGGGTTTTCAGCCAGTCTGGTCGTGGGATCACAGCCCAGCGTTTGGAGCAGTAGAGCTCCCGGTCCCTCCGACTGAAGGCCATGGGAGGAAACATGTCCGTGACGTTGTTGCTCTCGTAGCACAGATTGATCTCCGTGCACGCCTGAAACCACAGCAGAAAGCTCATAAACGCCGAGTCAGCACTGACGCCACTGGATCACACACACCAACACAGGGACTACCTGATAGTCCCAGGCCAGGCTGTCCAAGCCCAGTCCACAGCCTGTGGGGTCGGCACACTCCAGAAACAGACTGTCCGGGTCAAAGCAGCTCAGCGCCCCCGTGGAGTTGTACACGATTCCTGCAGGAGAGGACTGTTGAGCTCTAATGCAGGGGTCCCCAACCACCGGGCCGCAAAGAAAGAACAACTAATGTATACAATTTCCGTTGTATCAGTTATTAGCGTCTAAAAGGTGTTTTATTTTGAAAAACGACCGGATTTTCTCCAACGTAACAAACGCGTTGCTAAAAAAAACAGCCGTGAACTCGCGAAAATTAATAAAAAGAAACAAAACTAGAAACTGCAGTCGGGATCCATCAGGAGGACGGAGACCCGGACAAAAGGATGGACAAGCTCCATGAAGTCTCAGAGGGACACCCGTATGTGACTAAACACTGCCCTCTCGTGTCTGCTGACGTGAACTACATCCCAGTGCTGCGTCATACTCTTCACTTGTTCCTGCATCGTTAAAGATGGTGGCGGTAGTAGTATTAGTAGTAATAGTAGCAGTAGTAGTACTAGTAGCTGTAGTAGTAGCAGCAGTAGTAGAAGCAGTAGTTGTAGTAGTAGCAGCAGTACCTGTCCTCTAGTAGAAGACAGGACACACACACCGTCCAGTCCTTACCTGCGGTGTCCCTGAGGTTCGTGAGCAGGTCGGCGCCCCTCAGCATGACGCCACACGCCACCTGAGAAACAACGACCTCATCACTCATCACATCTGCTGACGCGTAATGTTCACGTACTTCTACTGCGTGTTTGTTCTTCACGCCACGCAGACCAGCCGCCATTCACACGTCGGTTGTACCCGACCTTCCCTCTGGACCTGCAGCGTCAGCGGACGAAGACTCGCGTCTCGCCAGCAGCGGACAGATCGTGGACATTTAGGAACGCCTTCGTTAAGCTGCTCGTCCCGACGCGTCGCTCAGGGCAGGGCAGCCGCGTGCCATGCATGACCCCCCCCCCCCCCCCCCGGGGGCGTGCCTACCTTCACCGGGTTGGCGGGCAGCGCGCCCATGAACTGCGTGCCGTAGGGGTAATCCAGCATGGCCATCAGCGTGAAGGCGTTCCTCAGCAGGCCGTTGAGCTGCCGGACGTCCTGAGCAGACGACGGCGGCCGACACAGGGACAGCTGCGTCTGGATGCTGCTGTAATCTAGTCACAACCACAGAGACGTCTGTCCAGCTCAGTGCAGGACACCTCGGTGGCCACCAGGGAGCGGCACCGCCGAGGTCGGGACTTATGATGCTGTGATAACAGACGAGTTAAGGCGTGGCACGTTTACCTCGCCGTTCGGCTAATTCTCTCAGCTGATGGAACGCTGCTCTCACGGCGTCCTTACATTCTGAGGCCACGCCCTCAAAATCCTCGTGAAGGAGAAACAAACGCCATTATCACGATTATATTACACGATATAAAACACGTCTCACAAGGTCAGTGGAAAACAAAACAAACGTGGCGGGCGAAGACGGGGAGACAGGAAGGACTTACAGCCGTCACGTCCCTGAAGAACTGCGTGGAGTCTCCCAGTCCGGCCACGGACAGGATGGGGGCGCTGGCGGCCAGAGCTCCAGACACGATGTTGGGATACTTGAGTCTCATGTAGACGGAGAGCATCCCACCGTAGCTGCAGGACGGGGACGGGGACGAGGACGAGGACGGGGACGGGGACAGACAACAAGATGAACTGAGGGACAGATAGATTCCTTCCACAGTTCCTGTTTGACTCAAAACCAGGACAAAATGGATGCTTTTATAAGCGTAGGCGTGTAAACGGGCTTTTATCCGGTGCGCAGGAACAGATTCACCGAGTTCCGGGTTTCAGACGGACCCTAACCTGCCTCCGAACGCGATGACGGGACAGTCCGGCGCCGCCAGCTCCCGCTTCAGCTCGGTGATCAGGACGGCGTAGTCGGCGAGGGCCTGCTCCACCGTCAGCAGGGAGACCCGAGGGACGCTGAAGGAGTCCTCGCCGAACGGCAGCGACTCTCCGTAGTACCTCTGGGAGGAGGAGACGCCGCTCAGGCCTGAAACTGATCGTACCCGGTCTATCGATCTCTAATGGACCAATCAGGATGCATCTCCATCCCAGGAAAAGGACAGAAACGGAGGGTCCAGAGCGAGAGACAGACCAACGCTTCAGTTCTGGGCCCGGTTCTCTTACGAGTGAAACACGAACCGGCTATCTGCGTTCGTCACACGACACCAAAGCCGCCTCGCGGGTTCCACCGGCGTCTCCTTACATGTTCGGCAAACACGACCAAGGCGCCCTGCTGGGCCGCCAGCTCTGTGATGAATCCGGAGTTGAGGGCGAACGTCCAGACGTCGCCCTCGTTGCCCGTGTAGAAGAAGACGGGGCCGCGGCGCTTCTTCCAGTGTTTGTCTACGCAGAGGGAAACGCAGCCGTCAGGAGCGTGCGCTAGCGCTAGCGTTAGCCCCGCTTAAAGCAGGACGCCGTCCTCACCCGTTTAGAGCAGGACGCCGTCCTCACCTGAGACCAGGTAGCGCTGCCTGAAGGTCCCGTTTAGAGCAGGACGCCGTCCTCACCTGAGACCAGGTAGCGCTGCCTGAAGGTCCCGTTTAGAGCAGGACTCTGTCCTCACCTGAGACCAGGTAGCGCTGCCTGAAGGTCCCGTTTAAAGCAGGACGCCGTCCTCACCTGAGACCAGGTAGCGCTGCCTGAAGGTCCCGTTTAGAGCAGGACGCCGTCCTCACCTGAGACCAGGTAGCGCTGCCTGAAGGTCCCGTTTAGAGCAGGACGCCGTCCTCACCTGAGACCAGGTAGCGCTGCCTGAAGGTCCCGTTTAAAGCAGGACGCCGTCCTCACCTGAGACCAGGTAGCGCTGCCTGAAGGTCCCGTTTAAAGCAGGACGCCGTCCTCACCTGAGACCAGGTAGCGCTGCCTGAAGGTCCCGTTTAGAGCAGGACGCTGTCCTCACCTGAGACCAGGTAGCGCTGCCTGAAGGTCCCGTTTAAAGCAGGACGCCGTCCTCACCTGAGACCAGGTAGCGCTGCCTGAAGGTCCCATTTAGAGCAGGACGCTGTCCTCACCTGAGACCAGGTAGCGCTGCCTGAAGGTCCCGTTTAAAGCAGGACGCTGTCCTCACCTGAGACCAGGTAGCGCTGCCTGAAGGTCCCGTTTAAAGCAGGACGCCGTCCTCACCTGAGACCAGGTAGCGCTGCCTGAAGGTCCCGTTTAGAGCAGGACGCTGTCCTCACCTGAGACCAGGTAGCGCCGCCTGAAGGTCCCGTTTAAAGCAGGACGCCGTCCTCACCTGAGACCAGGTAGCGCTGCCTGAAGGTCCCATTTAGAGCAGGACGCTGTCCTCACCTGAGACCAGGTAGCGCTGCCTGAAGGTCCCGTTTAAAGCAGGACGCTGTCCTCACCTGAGACCAGGTAGCGCTGCCTGAAGGTCCCGTTTAAAGCAGGACGCCGTCCTCACCTGAGACCAGGTAGCGCTGCCTGAAGGTCCCGTTTAGAGCAGGACGCCGTCCTCACCTGAGACCAGGTAGCGCTGCCTGAAGGTCCCGTTTAGAGCAGGACGCCGTCCTCACCTGAGACCAGGTAGCGCTGCCTGAAGGTCCCGTTTAGAGCAGGACGCTGTCCTCACCTGAGACCAGGTAGCGCTGCCTGAAGGTCCCGTTTAAAGCAGGACGCCGTCCTCACCTGAGACCAGGTAGCGCTGCCTGAAGGTCCCGTTTAGAGCAGGACGCTGTCCTCACCTGAGACCAGGTAGCGCTGCCTGAAGGTCCCGTTTAGAGCAGGACGCCGTCCTCACCTGAGACCAGGTAGCGCTGCCTGAAGGCCCCGTTTAGAGCAGGACGCCGTCCTCACCTGAGACCAGGTAGCGCTGCCTGAAGGCCCCGTTTAGAGCAGGACGCCGTCCTCACCTGAGACCAGGTAGCGCTGCCTGAAGGTCCCGTTTAGAGCAGGACGCTGTCCTCACCTGAGACCAGGTAGCGCTGCCTGAAGGTCCCGTTCCCCAGGCTGTTGAAGTTGAAGTGGTCCAGCGTCTGGCTGAAGTACTTCTCTGTGAACTGGACTTCGTCCTCGGATCCGTGGCGTCTTCTCGGCTAGAAAGCGTTAACGTGGGACACAGCAAAACAGGAAGCTCTCAGAATAGAACCATCGGCGTGTCGTTGCTCAACGGCAACCGCCTGGAATACGTGAACATGCAGAGGAGACACGTTTCCTCTGGTCCATCATCACACCCGAACATTTGACCACTTTATCACAGGCGGGAAGATTTAAGAGACGTTAAAGGAGAGAAGAAGAACACGTTTCTGTTTTAAATGGCTACTGTCCAAAATCGATAACATTCGCTAATGACGTCACGCCAAACGCCACTTAACAAACTGGAATTTCTTCTCAGAAAGCCACACAAAGGGTTAAACATGGTTCCCGAGCATCTGAGGTTGAATCTGGATCTCCGATCTTCCATTCGGCTCTGCTCGGCTCCACTTTTATCGGCCCGACGTTCAGAACGAGACGTTTTGAAAAGTCTTTCTCTGAAACAGGAGTGATGAAAACGCCCTGAAGCGAAGCCTCACCTTACAATGGCCGACCGGAAGGCCGTGCAGAGGCTGGACGGAGAAGACACCGAGAACAAAGGCCACGAAGGTGAAAAGCCCCCCCATGGTCCACGTTCCCCGAGCAGCGTGACAAGATGTCAGGTGTCAACAGCGCCCAGTGCGCATGCGCTAACCCCACGGGAGTCACGTGTCATTAGCGATGTTGCCTTTAAGTGTGGGTCGGAAAATTTCGGATTCCTGTAAAACACAGTCGAAGTCCCAAAGTGTAAAATAATAATAGCACGGGGGGGAGTAACGCATTAAGTAACGCATTAAGTAACGCATTCCAAGTATGTTTATAGGCCGACCTAACTATTTATTACAGTTTCCTATAATATTATTTATTACAGAAAATGTCTGCGCAGATCTTACAGAATTTAATTTGATCATAAAGTTTAGAGTTTTCACGCTATTGAAAGAAAAGAAATCATTTCCTGCACGTATATTATGCAGCAGACCTGAGTACACCCTTGTGGTTTAGGGCAGTACAGTACAGTAGTAATTAGTAATTATGTGTTATGAAATATAACAAAGGCGTGGAACACAATGAACATAGAAAAAAATAAACAAACAGGAAACCATTGCAGTAAAATCAGGTTTAAGTACATGCATGGTCATGTATTAGGGGGGGGGGGGGCTGCTTTGATTTATTCCCAGAATCCACACTGAAACTGGTCCATTACAAACAAATCTAGAACCTCTACAGACACAAAGACCTGCAGTCACAGGACAAAAAGATTCCGCTGTGGGCATGTGAGGAATGGTAAAAGCTACTCCAAGTCGTGAGCACACTACTGCACAAGTGGTGTGCAGCAGTGCACGTTAGCGTTAAAGCTCAACCTGTGCAGCAGGTTGACCCAGTTGTCTAAGTTTTGGAAATGCGTTGAGGTTTTTCCTTTTTTCTCGACATTATGACCACGATTTACGGGCAAGAAGTCATGCCTGGTGGAAAGCAGCCATTCTTCCCTCAACTTCCTTCTCTGAAACATTCCTGATAAAGTTAGGCCAAAGGTCAAGCTCTAAAGACCTCAGTCACTCTAGTCAGCGTCAGGATTCAGTGTAATTACAACCGCACCTGAGATTCTTGCTACACAGGTACAGTTTGTGGGTCGGGTTTAGTGTGAGTTGACGGGATCTACTTTTGTTTCCTCTTGATGCAATGATCAGGTCAAACAGCTTCACCTGAGTCACCTGAGACTCACGTGCGGCGGGATTGTGCACATGCCTCTGTGTGGCGGAGGTGGTGTGTCGGTGTGCAGGTCCCGTTTGGGGAATGTGGACGAGGAACTTCCTCGCCGCTGCTGGGTGGAGACACTCCCGGCTGCTCTCATTGCCTCTCACTTCCCTGTTGGCTCAGTGTGGATCCGCTGGGCCGAGCCGAGTAGTGTCGGATTCTCCCAGGCGCTAACAAGGAGCAGCAGGTGAACGACAGGTAGGCGCGGGGCAGGACTAGGAAGTGGTCCAGTCTAATACGCACAATGATCCTGAGGGTCCGTCAGTGCTTTTTTTTAAATTGTCTCCAGATTTACTTCAAATGCTTTTTAATATGACTTTCAGGTATTTAGCAGGTATAGTTTGGCGTAAGAGTTTGCTCCTTCCCTCCACAGCGCCACCTGCCGTGGCTTTCATCCCGCACTGCTTTCTTGAATGCGGGATGAAAGCAGGACGCTGTTTTTTTCCCCTTCACCTCTGCCAAGGTCGGCTACGTTTACGTTATCAAAACTATTTGACAACTTTCATCAGAACTTCGTTGAAGCTTTGACGATTGGCCAGAGAGGCGGCGGCTAAATGTCGGATTGGGATGATGGAAGCTTTGCCCCAACAGAGCTTTGTATTGAGGAGAATTTAATCTTATATTCCTGGATCCGCCCCTTCGCAAGGACCTGCACCAACATTAATGAGTATTTTCCTAACTCATGATCCATCCGATTAACTCCTTGAGTGCCAGCCATTTTCAACTCCGCTTTATGCTGAGTGCCCCATTTTCGCACATTTTAATATGCTTTTTAAATGAGTATTTTACCTTATTTGCTCTTTTTTTTTGCTCAACAACTCCCTTTATAGTAGTTTCATCATTTTGTTAGTTGCATTTTATTTTACTCACCTGGGTTTCTATAATAATACATTTTATTTTATTTATTTTATTTTTTATTTTATTTTATATAGCGCTTTTCTGAGAACTCAAAGACGCTTTACAGTGTACATAATAAAAACAATAAAGTAAAACAAAAAATACAAACAATAGAAATGTGAACACGGATATAAAATCAATAAAATTCAAACAGTAAAATAATACATTAAAAGTGAATAACATTCATCTATAAATGTATTGATTTGGAAACAATTTAAGAGTCTCTTAAACATTGAAGTTTCTTCATTTATTTATAAGTTTGTCAAAAAAAAGTGAAGGATTTACCTTTAGTTTAAACATACAAATAATTGTTAGTAGGTTGATAATAAAAACAACAAAATAGTAAAATTGCAGCGAGTTTAGGATTAGGTTTAGGGATAGAGTTTAGGGTTAGAGTTCGGGGTAAGGTTTAAGTGTTAGGGCTAGGGGTTAGGTTTAGGAGTTAGGGCTAGGCTTTAGGGTTAGAGTTAGTGTTAGGGTAGGGGGTTAGGTTTAGGAGTTAGGGCTAGGCTTTAGGGTTAGAGTTAGTGTTAGGGTAGGGGGTTAGGTTTAGGAGTTAGGGCTAGGCTTTAGGGTTAGAGTTAGTGTTAGGGTAGGTGGTTAGGTTTAGGATTTAGGTTTAGGCGTTAGGGGTAGGGGTTAAGGGTAGGGGTAAGGTTTAAGTGTTATGGTTAAGGGTTGGGGTTAGGCTTAGTGGTAAGGATTAGGGTTAGAGTAAGGTAAAAGTAAGGTAAATAAAAATCTCCCTCATTTCCCTCTCCTATACATTTTTGTCCTTTTCATTCGTCCAGGATGCTTTACAGTGAATTGCTGAAGCTGTGGAATGAGGCCGTGCAGGCGATGGATTCCAAGGACTGGCAGGGAGCTCTGGCCAAACTGGACCAAATCACTGAACCCACATCGCGCACCTTGTTCAACGCTGCCTCTGTTCATGTCACCTTGGGCCAGCTGGACCTGGCTGTGAAGGTCCGTCTGCTGAGTGTGTCGGGATGAAAGGGGGACCCTGAAAACCGGAATCATTCCTGAAACTCCGACGTCCTCATTTTAATTCATAACAATCTTCAATACAAGCCAGTAAATTGCTTGAACTTTAGTCCTAGGATGACCAATTTTGATCAAATTAGTTTTTCATACTTTAATTAATCCAGCAGTAGAGTATTTTTCACCACACATAAACAGCTGCGCTTCAGTCAAACAACAAGGAGCACCATGCAACGATTCCATCTGTCTATATCCAATCTGAATTCCTCTTATTTGTCCCAAGGCTTTGGACCTCACCATCTCCAAGGACGAGCGTCTGGCTGTCGGCTTCTTCCAGAGAGCAGCAGTATTGATGCAGATTGACAAGTGGGTGAAAGAAGGGCATCCCAAACACCCGTTTACAGTCTGCACGTCAACAAAGTTTCACTATTAAGCCTTGGGATAGAAACACGAAACATGATTCTAATGGGATTCTAATATCATCATTACCTCGCTAATTGCCCGTGTTTGTTTACGGAATTGCATAAAATAATTCTCAAAATGATGCCAACAGATTTAGATGATATTTTGTGGCCACGGAAGAGGTGATCCAGATGTGAATCCACAATTTCTTTTCAGTGTTTTTCACAGTTAAAGCGCATATTTTCATGAATTTTTCCAAAAGCAAACCACTCTGTAAAAAGCAACCTTTGGCCAGAGGTGCTTTGTTACGTTCTAGACGTTGCATATAAATGTGTTATTTACTTCATAATGAGCATTAATTCCTACTCAAACAGATAAGTGACACACTTAGTAGATCATTATTTCACTTTTTTTGTCTTTTCTTTAGTGGAGTTGCAAAAACGAGGTGTTGTTGAACGTTTTCTGACGACTGTCACTCAGAAATGTTTAGAATGGCGTGGGAAGACGGTTCGTTTGAGCTGTTGGTGCGGTCAGAGAAGATATTACTTCTGTGTCTGTGTCTGTATTGCAAAGGTCAATGCATGCTATGTCTCGCCTCCCAGAGACATGTCGTCACTGGGAGGTTACCAGGCAACCAGCAGGCGGTCCAGGTAGCCTCTGAGCCTTACCCAAGACTGTCAGACACATGATGCTGCTGTAAGACAAGGTCTTTGTGGTTCAAGGAGCCGCCTTGAAAATGTCAACACTCTTTCATTCCTTCTGATCTCTGTTGGGCCGCCTGTGCTGCTGTCTCCTCAGGCTGGAGGAGGCTCTGTCCGACTGTATCTGGGCTCAGAAGCACATGAGAGGAAACACGGTCATCGACTACAAACAGCTGGGCCTGAGATTCAAACTCTATGACTGGCAGGTTTGAGATGACGCCGCGCTTGCACACACACACCCGCTTTCTTATGGGACAGCAGGCGAAATCCAATCCTATGAGTGTCTGCCAGGAACAAGGAATAAAAGCAGGGAGAATGTGCGCCGTCATCGCCGACGTTGTGCTAGTTAAACACCACCCGGGAGCTAACAAAGCTTCATTCATAAAGCCCAAAGAAGAGTTACGTAACCTGAAACGTTTCTCACAGCACCGATAAGACTTCTTCAGCTAGCACCATTGCTGTTGAGGTGATTTAACCCTTTAAAGCCTGCACCATGAATCATCAGAACACTATTTTTTTGGAAAATAAGGTCTTAATGGAACCTTCTGACAAATTTGTAAAAAAAAACTAAAATAAAAAAATAACATTTATGTTTATATAAGTGCTCTAATTTATGTAACTTTTGCAAAATCCAGAATGTTTTCCTGGAAAATGCAGATGCATGAGTTGGCTTGCATCTATCAGGTTTTTCGGGAGGGGGGAGGGGGGCATCTAACTTCTGAAGTGGAAGTCTCAAAATCTTGAAAAGCCATGTGTATCAAATACATTTGGCAATAGAGGGTTGAAGCATGATTCCATCAGTGTCAGTAACAGCTCTTTGTTACAGGAGATGCCTTCTGCAGCATGTTCTTCTGAATTAAAAATGTAATGCATGAAGGTATCGGTACAGAAAGCCCCGACCTGACGCGTTGCATTCACACGGCCTCATTTTGTAACATTGTTAATTTATGGCGCGACTAATTTCCAGGTATGAAATAGTCCTCCAGCTGAGAATTACTGCAGCTCACCATGAATATCTCACGGAAAATAATTTGCATGGAAGGGCAGCAATTGTATTCATGATTTTAACTGGAAACACAAGTTACCATGGTGATCTGGGTTAAGCGAGAGAGTTTCACACATTGTCGTACAACAAAAAGGTCATCGAAGCCAGACCCCTAGAGGAGAGACATTCTCCGGAGCAGGCTTAGGAAGCGTAGAATAAACGGAACCCCCTGAACTGGAACACTCCGGTTTCAACGCGCAGGAGCCAGACCGATGTCAGTTAGCTTCTCTGATGATGAAAAGGTCTCTGGCTATTTAAATCGCAGCTCCAACTGAAGCTTCTCGAGGCGAACCCCTCTGATTGATGCTAGAATGAAATGCTGCTTTTTAAGCCCTTGCAGCAGACAAGTGGTTTCCAAAAGCTCCATCCGCCAGTGCCTTGAAGTCTTGTGTTATTCAAATCCAGAAATTCATTTCAATAAGACATCGATGCACCAGCAGTCGTCAGCTCTGAATATGTGGTGTAAACTTGTGTTATCAATATCTTTGGGACTACTGACGTGCACAAGCATTTCGCCCTGTAGGTGATGTACAATGCAGCGGCTGCGTACTGTCGGATGGGTCAGTGGGAGCAGGCCAGCGAGGTCCTCCTGTCATTGTCCCAGGAGCGAGGAGGAGGCCCGGGGGGGATCATAGAGGACGGCGTGGACAGCGTCATGGTGAGCGCTGCAACCTTTAGAAAGCACTAATCTTTATTTGTTAAGTGACAGCACTCCTGTACCCTGATCTCTGGGCATTGAACCAATCTTGGAACGGTGTCTGTGTTAACCAGTTTAAACTATTGCATAAACCTTCAATGAAGGTTAAAAGATGGCCGTCCTTCACAAAATCGAAAAGAACACAATTGAATTTTTAAATTCAATTTAAAACCCAAATCTGTTTTAAAGGAGGAGAAAAAAAGGTCTTCCATCTCAAATCAGAACCAAAGTTACATCAAGACCCTTTAAAGAGGCGCCGACCTCCATTGCTCAGACCACGGGCAAGCCCTTTGATGACAGCGGTGAGGAAAACTGCCTTTGAACATGCAGAATCCTCGGGCAAGGTGCGCGAGGAACAAACACAGAGACGTGTGCAACCACAATAATAACAGTTGTAATAGAAGGACTATAGTTAGCGGTTTTACAATAGCTATGGGACGCTGTCCTGCAGCATCTGTTTGAGACAGACATGAGGGACGCTGTCCTGCAGCATCTGTTTGAGACAGAAATGAGAGACGCTGTCCTGCAGCATCTGTTTGAGACAGACATGAGGGACGCTGTCCTGCAGCATCTGTTTGAGACAGAAATGAGGGACGCTGTCCTGCAGCATCTGTTTGAGACAGAAACGAGGGACGCTATCCTGCAGCATCTGTTTGCTATTTTGACCAAAGCCTGGCACAGAACTGGGAACTGCGTTAACTTGTGGTAAAAGGAGTTTAATCTGTGACCTTTACCTCTGACCTGAACAGAGGGAGGAGGTCCTGGCTCCGCTCCTGGTGCCTGAGGGTGTGGCGTTCCGTCCCAAGAAGCAGGACGTGGAGCAGCTAAAGCAAAGAGACTTCCTGGGCAAAGCTAAGGTAAGGTGTGTCGCCGCCGTCACGATGAATCGTGAGTGTGTTTCTCACCAAAACCTGCTTTAGTCTCGTTTATTTATTCAAAAACTTAAACAACAAAAACAAAAAACAACAAGAACATGGAGTGTTCTTGTACTTCTATCTACTTGTAGTTCTCCACTTGCCAGGGACTGGTAGATATATCAGTAGGGATACTATTACATATCTCAGCATATTGTAAACGTTTACAATAGTTTTGCCATCTTGATCAAACGGCACCCAAATGATCTAAACGCATCCAAATCAAACTCTCAACCGAACAAAGTTTTTGAGCGCTAACGAACACTTTGCAGGAAATGAAGCCGCCTTTCTAATCAATGGAAATCTAGAATGCATTTCTTTGTAGGTGATTTCCTCAATGATTCCAAATGATGATTTCGGAGGCTTCGAACCCCTGAGGCTGCAGGTAAGAACAGCCCATGTCGCTTTGAAGACACACAGCGCTGTCGGTGGATCCTTGGTAAACTGTCACACTGTCGTCTCTGCAGAAACCCGGCTTCTACGAGCCCAAGACGGGTGGAGATCAGTGAGTCATCAGTCCCGTAGATAGATCTGATCGTAGAATGCAGCAGCCTCGGGGCAAGCAGCTTATTACTGACTTGGTATTTGAACCGGCTGTTAGTGATTCCAGATACATGCGCGTGTCGAAGCCTTACATGGCTCGGGGGCCGGAGCAGCTGACGGTGCCGGGAGGCACCTTGGTGTTTTTATTCGGGGAGGAGGACAGGAATGGGATGGCAACTGTCATTTTTGATGGGCAGGTAAAGAGCGAGATGCTGAATCTGAAAATAATCGATTTGTGTGCCGTTGTTAAGCTAAAAGCAGAAGAAAAAAAACGTCAGTGTTTAATTCAAAGTCTCTATTTTTCAGAGAGGACTTCTGCCGATGTCAATGCTCGAGCCTGTGAACATGAAGACGTCCAGAGGCCAAAAAAATGTACTGTCTTTATGTCTGTGCAATCAGAATCTGATTCAGAATCAGCCTTCAGTATTCCGTGTCTGCCGTGTGTTGCACATTGCTTGAAATAGAGGTAGCAAGAACGGATCTCAGTCAATATGTTGTCATGGCAGCACGATGTACAACTTGTCCTCTGCCACCTTGGATGGTCAAAGAGCCACGGTCGACATTATGTTTTATTTATCAGTTACCAATCTCCTTGGGTGCGTTCCCAATTGTCTCAAAGCTGCTGTGGTTGAAACCCTTTTGAAGAAGGGATGCGACCTTAACGTGTTACAGACCAGTCTCGATTTGTGTCAAATCAGATGATAAAAAAAACATCCTCTGACCATTTCAATCTGCATTTTCCGTTAATAGTAACTGAAACAGGCCTCACCAACGTGGCATTGATCCGCTATTGGCTGTAGAAGCAGCATGCGTGTTGGTGTTGCAAAGCACGGCGGTCATTGATATCTGTCACTGCATCGTTAGTATCCAGCTTTTAATGTCATTTGATTGAAAGTATTTCATAAATAAATGAACAAATATATTTTATTTTCATAAAATTATGCATGAAACTCTCATATGGAAACGCTTTGAGGAATCAAAAGAAGTAAAAAGCTTCCTGTTCGGTGGCTGGGTCAGACGAGATCGGGGCACACAGAACGGCCTGGGCGTGAAGCAGCAGCTCCTGGGCCCGGTTAAACTTCCTGAGGCGGTGCAGGAAGTGTTCCCCGCCGTAGCCTGTTTCAACCAGCCCACAGTAGAAGGAGTGCTTCTCAAATACGTTCATGGGAGGCAGCGCTCGTCTTCACAGCTTGAAACATTAAGATTCAGGTTTTTATGAGGGTCAGTCAACACACTTTATGACCAACATATTTCTCTCAGGAAACACAAACTGGACTTTTAACGGCGGACCTTTAGAGATTGCTCAAAATTGGACAAGCGCTGACGAGAGCTTTTTATCTCACTCTCGAGATCAGGTAGAAAAACTGTTGTTTCAGCGAAAATGCATGGGAATGTTTCAAAGCTCCACATTATAGATGGAGCCTGCAGCACAGCATTATGTAGTAACGCCACATTATGTAATAACGCCACATTATGTAATAACGCCACATTATGTAATAACATAACGCCGCATTATATAATACAACCACATTATGTAATAACACCGTATTATGTGATACCACCACATTATGTAATAACACCGCATTATGTAATAACGCCGCATTATATAATACAACCACATTATGTAATAACACCGTATTATGTAATACCACCGTATTATGTAATACCACCGTATTATGTAATAACGCCACATTATGTAATAACTTCTTTCTAATAAGATTTTACATATTGCACCGGTTATTACAAAATGCAGATGTTAAACCTTTTTTGTGAAGAAAATGCAAGAATTTGGTGCATTATGTAATAATCCACCGTAATTGATGTCTTGAGAACTTGACAAAATGCGGTGTTATTACATAATGATGTGAAAAGGTATTACATATTCACATAGTGCTTTGCTACAAAGTCTCTCGGTCAGAGTAGGTGGAGATTTCACGGTCCTTTCAACAAAAGACAGGAAAAACGATACTTCTTTTGCAATTGGAAAACGGGTTTGTATCTGTTTCACTGACCTCCCTGCTTTGTCTTCATCCACAGAGCGTTCCCACCGGAATTCCTCTCCCACCGGGACTAAAGCCACCGAGTCGTCCAAAGGTCCAGCCCCAGCCTGTTGCTGCTCCGAGGGGTATACATCAATCACACATCTCTTATTCCTCTAGTTTAAAACCCTTTAAGGACAAAGATCTCTCCCCCTTCTTTACTGTGGTCTGCTGCAGCGAGCGCTCCTCTGTTATACTAGTGCCAGGTTCAGAGCTGTATTTTCATGCTCTTATGTTATGCTGTCTGGCACCGTGTCTTCATCTTCTGTCTTTCTCTAGTCGTCTCTGGTTTTCACAGCGCAGGGATTTGTGCTTTTAGTTGCACTGAAGTGCTTTAAAAAGAAAATGTTTTTGAAATACACAACGGGTCTACAACCCGTCTACACATTTTGCCAAGGAACACAGTGAGCTGTAAGATCGTAGGTCTGTAAGTCAGCAAGAGATTTAAAGTTCTGGGCTGGAGGTCTGAGACCGAAGCAGAAGGTGAAGCAGACAGAATCCAGCTTGTTCTGTTGGTGCTCAGACGGCGCTGTCTTTACCTTGCAGGACGTTCAACTGGACAATCTCCACCTCCATCCTACACTTCTGCCACTAGCCTCCTACTGGTAGACACAGAGCCTCCCAAGTACCCAGCCACAGCCAGCCCGACCACCTACGAGGTACTACCCCCCCCCCCCCCCCCGAAAAGACACACTATTCAAGCAAGCAGAAAGACTCACATCCGAGTTTCGTCCTTGGACAGACAAACACAAATGCACACAGAAACACGATTCTTCTCTGATCTAAATATAGGATAGTGTGTGAAGAAAGTGCTTTGTAAGGTTGAAATAGTAGCTAGGCTGGGGGGACAATGATGTGTCCTGATTAAGTCATTGCGACGCTTCAGGGAGGAAGATGCACTCAGCTTTTGGATTTGAATATTCTTTTGTGTGTCTGCGTACAACAGTGCCCTGACAAATATTTGTGTCAAATATAGACAAATCCAAAATGATATTTTCAAATGGTTCAGATCGAACCTTCCTCAGATTTCCACATACTTTGGTGGTGTGGTTAGAATTAATTTAGAAATCTCCACTTTGGCCCGCTTCATTTCTATCTTTGTACAAAACCAAAGGATCAGATTTAGGCAGAAACACAGAGAAAGGAGCAAACCCAGGAAACAGGCACAGGTTGAAATCATCCATCCATCCATTATCCATCCATCATCCATTATGCATCTATCTATCCATCCATCCATCATCCATCCATCATCCATCCATTTATCTATCTATCTATCCATCCATCATCCATCCATCACCCATCATCCATCCATCCATCCATCATCCATCCGGGGGGCGCTAGTTTGGTTATAGGTAGAGAAAGAAAAAAACAAATAGATATTAATTATTTAAAGCTGCAGGTTGCAGTTTTTATGAGTCCAACAATACCACATACTAGTAGTACTACTACTAACAATAGTAATATTGTCAATGGGTGTCAAATAAAGCCCCAGAAGTACTTCTAGTCAATGAGTCAGCATTTCAACATGAAAGCTGTCTTTGGACTACTATTACTACTACTACTGGACTTCCTTCTTGTCCCCTGAGGGGTTGCCACAGCAACCCAACGTTCTCCACTTCACCCTGTCCTTTGCATCGTCCTCCCCAACACTAGTCCCTGTCTCTCCTCTGGACATGTCCAAACCATCAAAGTCTGGTCTCTCTGACCTTGTCTCCAAAACGTCTAACCTTCACTGTCCCTCTTATTGTCTCATTTCTAATCCTGTCCAACCTGGTCACTCCCAAGGAGAACCTCAGCATCTTCATCTCCCCCACTTCTAGCTCCGCCTCCTGTCTTTTCCTCAGAGCCACTGTCTCTAAGCCGTCCATCATGGCTGTCCCCACCACTGTCTCTAAGCCGTCCATCATGGCTGTCCTCACCACTGTCTTGCAGACCTAAAAGCTGTCTTTGTATTGTCTTTAAATGCCTTGCTCCTTGTTCCCAGGCTGCTGGCGTCGCACATGGGGCAGGGGCCGAGTCTGTGCTGGTGAAAGTCCACTACACGTACACCGTGGCTCTGTCCGTCCCTATGAACACAACGTACAAAAAATTAAAGGAGCAAGTCGCTGTGAAATTGGGCCAGCCGGCGACTCACCTGCGCCTCAGGTAAGCCCAACCCACTTCTGTCTCCTTGAATTTAAGTTATCCTATATTTCTAAAAATATACTTTCCTTTTCCTGCTTCACACTGTGGCTCCAAAATGTGTCCTGAGACACAGAATAGCGAAGCCGCAGCTCCTCACGAGTCGAGTGTATGAAAGCAGGATAGGTGACACGGCACCATCACGGGAGTAGAGCACATTACATGACAGCTAAGATTTGGTAAGACTGGGACCTACCGGTAAATAAAAATAGTCGCTGGTAGCAACAAATATTAACATTCTAAGCCTTACTCTAATGCTGGTATCAGCGTCATCATCAGCTCTGACCTGGAATCATTATTTCCCAGCCTCTGCCCACGCGGTGGACCCCACGGTGTTCTCTGTTGCCCTGTCTTCCTCTGCTGAACCTCCTTTTCACCTTTTGCACGCTCTCTTTATCAGATATAAGCAGCATGGCTCCCAGGCGCTGATACCTCTGGGTGGGGATGAAGAACCAGGCTTCACGGTACAAGAGGTGGCTGAGGCCGGCAGGGCCACCCTGTGGTGCAAGGTAGGCGTTCATACTTACCCCTCCGCATCCGCATCTTACTTGCCAAGCTGCAGCCCTTTTTCTGTTTGTTAATGCAGCAGTGGTTCAGACGGGGGGGGGCATCGATCCATTAGCTTTAATACACCCACTGTGCACTACTGGCACAGCACCAGTCAGCGGACACTGTCAGACGATAGCTGCTGAATATTAGGCAGCATCTAGGTGAATAGCCAGGCAAGAGGGGGGGTTGATTTGTTCATGACCCGAGGTAAATGTGGTAAATTCTGGAAACCAAGGACATTTCATTTCAAACGCGGGTACAAGCGGCTGAAATGAGCTTCCTCCGTGGGGGGGGGGGGCTGGGCTCCCCTTAGAGATAGGGTGAGAAGCTCGTCATCCGGGAGGAGCTCGGAGTAGAGCCGCTGCTCCTCCGCGTTGAGAGGAGCCAGATGAGGTGGCTCGGGCATCTATTCAGGACGCCTCCCTGATGAGGTGTGCAGGGCACGTCCCACCGGGAGGAGACCACGGGGAAGACCCAGGACACGCTGGAGAGACTACGTCTCTGAATGTCTGCAAAGCTTTCTGGAGACGGATGCTAAGACCGCAGGTAGTGGCGTATCGCCCCACCACGAGTTTAGAGATGGTTGCTCCAATTCGACATAGAAAACTCCCTCCACTCCCATTTCCAACCATTTGTCTTGTTGTCTGCGAAGGAGTGAGGTTTGTCCTGCAGAGGTCGGTGGACTGCCGGGTTCTCGCCTGGTCTTGGGTGCTGGTGCATAAGTGTGGATGATCTTCTGCTTCTCATTTACCTCCTGTGTACATCTCCAACAATCTGAAGAACACAAGAGGGGAATGACTCCTGCATAAATATGTTTTTGTTTCTCTTTTTTTACAAATTCATGTCAAACGTTCTTCGACGCACCAGACAGAAGACTCCCTGATTGACCGCCCCATCCTCTACCAGATGGTGGCGCTGTATGACTACAATGCTGAGGGTCCAGAGGACCTGGAGTTCAACGAGGGAGACACTATAGACATCCTGGGAGAAGGTGAGGCCATGCGGGCTAGCCTCATGCTGAGTGTAGCTTCTTGTGAAGGCGTCCTCTGTCCAGATTACCAGTGTGTCCTCATGTTTGTGTCTCACACTGTCCTGTAGTGAACGAGGAGTGGCTGGAGGGACACTGCGCCGGGAGCGTAGGCATCTTCCCCAGCTGCTTTGCCTACGGGGACAACGGCAACGAGAACCAGAGCTACCAGTTCTAAACCCAAGCCGTCTCCAGCTTTGGGACAGACATCCGCTTTCTGAGCTTGCAGCGAACTCAGCAATGATTTTATTGTGATTTATTTTTTATATATTTTGTTCTAATCACATTTTGTAGTGCACCCACTTTACCTACGATACGGGAGAGTTTATATTATATTAAGCTTGCTCTTTTTTCCTCTTTTCCTACCTTATTGAACTATTGTTGTTGTTGTGTTTCTGATATATGTCTAATGAACCTGCTTTGACAGCTTTTGAGTGTGGTGAGATGTCTGATGCATTTTCTAAATTAAGCCACCGGAACTTTTCAATGGATTTCAGTTTGTTTTCATGATTGATTAAAAATGATAACTGACCAGTGGTCGTGTGTCATTAGTTGTAAACGTATTATATATGGCAGCAATTACTGAACTGTCTTTTTCACACACCAGCTAGTATTATATATCATATTTGCTATTTTATGTTTTTTATACAGGAAAATACTTAATGATACCAAATGTTCAAAACTAAATCTAAATGGGTTAAAGGGTTTTTGAATTGATTCTATAAATATGCTACTATTACGACGTGCCTAACAGATGTCTGTTGCAACGTCCACGTGAAGTGGGAGCTGGGCCATAAACACATCATGCATTCAAAAGCCAGAAAGGCACTCCTAACCTCACCGAACAAACGATTTACAGCAGGCATCTAAGAGGTCATTCTTTCCTCTGTTTTCCTCTGCTGGAAGTAAAATTCTGAGTGAACCAATTTGATGAAACGCTTCAATGCTACGTGAAGCTTCAGCCGCCCATCACCAGCATCCATCTTCATACTTTAGATTGCAAAATTTCCTCCACGTCTCAGTCTCTGCATTTTGGGATGCACACACACATCCACACAGAGCACTGGTTTGCAACAATTATTTGTTAGCAAAAATAAATTATAGAGATTGACATTAAAGAGTGTCTGTCCTGAATAGCAGCAAAATATGCATATCTACCCTTATAGATCTAGAGAGCGGTGGTGGTGGCTAATGACCCTTGTGATCCTGATGAATGATGTAATTGGTTCAAAATATTAATCATAAATTACATTTTTCTTGTAATTTCTGATGGTTTAAACACATAAATACAGCTAGTCTAAAACATCGGCGATCACCTCTTTTCTACAACTTACTGTGCACTGGGTAAATCAGTATAATTTTTTGCAGTGTAGTCGCTCTTTCTTTGTATTACTACTACTACTGTACTTCCTGCAGCTCCATCCTCAGCGTCCTTCTACCGATATAGTCCCTGTCTCTCCTCTGGACATGTCCAAACCATCAAAGTCTGGTCTCTCTGACCTTGTCTCCAAAACGTCTAACCTTCACTGTCCCTCTTATTGTCTCATTTCTAATCCTACCCAACCTGGTCACTCCCAAGGAGAACCTCAGCATCTTCATGACTCCAGGCCTGACCCTAGGCCTGACTTCAGGCCTGTCCCCAGAGTATAAACGAGCATGAGTGTGTTTCTAGTGTACTCTGCCTCTTCCTCCTCCACCATCTCTCTGTATTTCTGTCCGTATATTACCTACATGTTCTTAGAACCTTGGGAAGTTCACTGGCTCAGCCATTAATAGCCAGCGAGGTACGTAAATGTCAGATGCTTTTAACTGTCTTCATAAATGGTAGCTGTAAAAAGCTGCATGGCTGAGGCATCAGAGAGAGAGAGAGTGAGAGAGCTTCATTCTAATTGATTAAGAAACAGAGGACTCTAGTTACCACACAGCTCACCCAATGCACAGAACGCTCTGAGATCAGTGGGCGTTTTAGTCACTTCACAGCAGTCAGTCAACTCATTGCTGTACGCTACAGAACTAGTACTTCTGAATACTGTACCTGGATTCCCTCATTTAATTTCAGACGCGTGGGTGTGTTAATTGCTGCTCTGTATTAATTGTTCATGTGCATTTGATGTTCATGTCACTCGGTCTAACTGTTTTCACATTTATTTATCGTAACAGTTTCCCAGCACCACGTGTGTCGTTTCCCAGCATACACCAGCCATTAAGTTGTCGTGAGGCACTGCACATTTCCCCCGTCCTTTCACTCTTGACGCAGCTGAACGTTGCCATGTTTTTGTGCACCAGCCCCCCAGGTGTGTGTGGTGTCCTGCATCTGACTCCTCCTTTGTTCTCCCCAGAGAATGTCGCTCCTGCAGATTCACTAATGGAAGCTTGTTGTGGAGGATTTTCTTTTCATTTTTGCATGGACCCGAAATGTTTTTATTTGATTCCTTTTTGATTTATGGATAAATTGTTGGCTTCCCTTTCCTCAAAATGTCAATACACAATTGATCTTTGCCAAGATCGAGTAAAAGAAAATTGAAGTGAAGTCAAAAAGGGCTTTTTTGTAGGTTAAATACAAGAGAAGTGAGGACGTTTAAGGATGTAGTAAGGAAGAACATGCAAGCTACGGAAAATAGGAGGAGTTGGAAGATGATCCAATGAAAGGGAAAAAAGTCAAAAGAAAGTGTTATCCCCCTCCCCTGCATAACGATGTCCATAAATACATGCAGTCCAAAGTAACTGATAAAGAAAGTAATGCAAAAAAAACAACTGAAACAATTATGTATATCATGATTATTAATTAGAATGGAATATAAATATTTTATTGTCATTCTACATCGTACAACAAGATAAAAATTCCCTTGAAATGCTATTGCTTTTCATCTCTCCAACCACCATGTTTTTTTTTAGCAATGTGTAATGTACTGTATGTATAAAATGCACTGCCTGTATTATAAGGCAGAGCTCCAATCACCTGCCGTCCCTCTCCCTGTACAGCCTTGTGCTTCCTGGGCTTTGTTATCGTAATTGCTGTGTTTTTCCATTGAATCACGAACGGCTGAATGAGAAGACCGACGGGGCATAAGCTGGGGAGGCTGTGAGAATTTAAACTCTCAGAGGGAGTGGATTAATGTGGTCTCAAGATAAAACCACACTCGCCCACTCCACTTAAATCCAAAATAAACCCTGTAATCTAACACGGCTCAGTTTCATCCAGCTATTTTTTTAAGAATGAGACGTTCCACCAACTCTGGGAGGTCTGCATATAAATAAAGGCGGGCATTAAGTACCGGTCCAAACTCCAATGCGGTTAGGGGGTGAAGTAGGACATACAGGGCGCCCAGGGAGCTGAAGAAGAGCTGTTTATTGAGTACGAACTGGCTCACCCTTCTTCCACCTTATTCCAATCCCATTTAAGAGGATGGCACGTTAAGTTTAAGATGGTGGAAATCTTAACTATAACTTTCTTTTTACGGACAATTTCAACAATATATCACAGATAAACCCAATACCCAATACTGTGTATATTGTAGCGAGCTCAAGGAGAAGAACCACACTGGAATTGAGCTCGTGTCAACAAGTGCCTTTATCGCGACACAGGATGACTTGAGGACATTCAACGCAACACCCCTCTCACTCATGGTGCCAAAAGCACAATCTCGCCTAGGGCACCAAAATGGCTCTGCTTACCAGCCAACAAGCAGACAGCAGAACACTTCGTCTGGGCCGCAGCGCAGTGGACAAGTTCTGGAGACGCGTCCGTCCCCGCAGCAGCAGCAGTGGGAGACAACGGGACGGATGGAAGGAGCGCGTCGCTGCCATGAGTAGGAAGGCAACGCGCTCCTAGAAATGGACGCTTAAAAATAGCCCGGAGGTTCGCGTTATGACGAGGCGTCCCAAGGACGCATTAATGCGGCTTGATCAGCTTAGAGGCTGACGGGCGAACACCTCGTCATCTGCAGCCACACTTTACCCTGCAGGAACGCGCGTTCGCGCCCTGAGAGAGACCCCGGCTGCGGTCTTCCAGAGCGCGTCATTAACGCGAGGATTTAATTGGTGTGTTTTTTTGCTTTGTGCTTGTTCCATCCTGACTTTACTCTAAAATATAGGCGATGACATAAGCGAAAAATGCCAAAAATAATAATTTAAATTAGGGTTAGTAGAGTTGTTTCTAAGCAACACACACGAATATACAGGCTAGCGCGCGCGCACACACACACACACACACACACACACACACCTGCGTCATTTCCTATAATCAGAAGGTCTATGAAATGTAGCTCGGCTCTCCCTTCCAGTTTGCGCGAAGGCTCGGTCGGACACCGGCGAGACTCCGGAGTTGATCTTTAGTTTTATGATTTAACGACAAAGAGAAACGCTGCGCGGATCTGTCACGTGGATCTGTCACGTGGATCTGTCACGTGGATCTGTCAGCTTTCACACCTCACACCGGACACTGAGTCAGCGTAAAGCTTCTGTCGCGCGTCCCGCCAGAGGCAGCCGGAGCGCGAGAGGAGCGTGCGTGTCCACAGGAAAATAAGTCAAGGAAAAGCCCGATTCCTTTTGGACGGACACGCGTCGCGTACGCACCAGCGCGGGTCACCTGTTGGAGAGCCACGATGCCCAGTGGGCTGCTGCGCGCCAGTGGACTGCTGTGCGTCCTGCCGTGAGGCTCGGCTGGAGCAGCGCTCCGTCCTCAGCGCGCCGATTCCCCGCTATGTTGCAGGATGAGCGCTGACCTGGAGCGCGCTTCGCTCAACACGTTGGTCAGCTCCGCCGGCCCCGGCGGCCGCGCGCTCTCGGCGAACGTCCGGCGGCTCCACAACGCGCTCAACCTGCTGCTCAGCGACCTGGAGCGAGCGCAGTTCATCCACTGCCTCAATGCGTACCACGCCAAGCGCAACGTCTTCGACCTGGTCCAGACGCTCAAGGTGATTCTCGTCACGCCCGGCAAACGGCAGCTGCTTCCGATGCTGCGCCTGGTCATCCCGAGGTCCGACCAGCTGCTGTTCGACCAGTACACGTCCGAGGGACTCTACCTGAGGACCGGCGCGCTCCCCGCGGAGAGCGCCGGAGACGGGGGCGATCCAACCCTCACCGCGGTCTCCCCGGACGACTTCAGCGCGGTTGCAGCGGAGCTGTCGGCCTGCGTGGGTCAGCCGTTCTTCGATTGCCGTTTTGGAGATGTGCGTCAAGTCACCCTGAAGCGCAGCAGGAGCCACGAGGGTCTGGGTTTCAGCATCCGCGGGGGGTCGGAGCACGGCGTGGGGATCTACGTGTCCTTAGTGGAGCCGGACTCGTCTGCCCAGAGAGAAGGACTGAGGGTCGGGGACCAGATAGTGACCGTGAACGACTTGGTGTTGGACAATGTCACTCACATCCAGGCGGTGAAGGTAGGACTTTATACCTGCGTGTGCGTGGAATGAATGTTGGGCTGTTTTTGAGTGTGGACCATCTTTTTGCAGACTGTGTTCCTGGTGTAGAAACTGTGCTTCAGGCAGAACACACATTAAAGACAATGCATTAAACAGAGATCATGCATTAAAGTGGATGGTGTCCCCCTGGGGGACTCCCAGGTCTGCCCCCCCCCCAGTTCAGTCAGGACCACAGCGGTATCTGTCTGTCTGAAGACTCTAAATACAAATTGACTGCGAACACAAAATGAATTCAATTGTGAAGGACAATTGTCTGAGTGACTCTGGCTTTGGGGAAGTTAAAGGTTTTCATCGCAACGAGCCTGAGACTCTTTGGCGATGTCGGGGAAGCGGTGGGCCGACGTGCGTCTGCACGCCTACAGTGTCTTCGGCTCAGCACTGCGCCACTGACCTCAGCAGGGCGGGGAACGTTCTGCTGCTTCTGGACAGCCACGCACCAACAAACATCTGGCCCGCAGGCAAACAGACGGCTGTGTCCGTGGGAGTCGAGCGATCACAGTTTGGCTGTGGCGAGCATTAATCTGGACCCGCTAAAAAGAGAATCCGCTTTCCTACTCTGCCCACACGGCCAGCGTATCCACAGATCAGATAATGATGAAACACTGACTGGAATATTGATTATAACTTTACATTAAAGTAAGAGTTGCTCACAAACGCCTGTTTTGGTTCATGGCACCTACTTTTTAAATCCGCGGAGTAAGTTATGTTTTCACCGGAGTTGGTTTATTTGGAGAAGCCAGGGAGCGCCGTAAAGGTCATGGTGGTTTTTTACACCATACAACCCATACTGCTTGGTAAAAAGCTGTCCCAGATGAAAGTGGAGCGCCCCCTTGTGTCCTGGATGGTTTACTATCTGTCACAGAGACCGCATGTGTCCGATTGAAGAACTGCATGCAGCACTGGGGCTCCCCACAGTCTCCTGTCTCCTTTCCTGTTCACCGTCTTCACAAGTTCCCGGACGACTCGGCAATAGTCTGGCACGTCAGGAATACAGGTCGGTGGTCGGAAACGTTGTCACACGGTGCCAACAAAACCATCTGCAGCTTAAAGTGACAAAAACTAAAGAGCTGGTGGTGGACCTGAGGAGTGAGAAGGTCCCCCTGCCCCCTGTGAACATCCTGGGAGTTGATGCTGAGGGGGTGGAGGATTACAAATACCTGGGAGTGCACACTGACAATAAACAGGACTGGACAAAAAAATACAGACAAACGCTACAGGAAAGGTGAACGTCGGCTGTTCCTTTCTTGTAGGCTACGTTACTTCAACATCTGCAGGGCCACGCTGTTGCCAGCGTCCTCCTGTACGCAGTCGCACGCTGGGGGGGGGGGGGGGGGGGGCAGGTTGAAGGTGGCCGACCCTAACCGGCTCGACAAACTCATCGGAAAGGCCAGTGATGTGGCGGGGGAGGAGATGGACAGGAGGATCCTGTTGAAGATCAGGGCCGTCCTCTGGACCCCCTTTCTCCCTCTGCACAGCACTGTGGAGGGTTTGAGGAGCGCCTCCAGTGACAGACTGCTCCTGCCTAAATGCTCTACAGAGCGCTGCAGGAGCTCTCTCCTCCCGGCAGCCGTTAGACTGCACAACTCCTCATGAGACCATTTCCCACTAATTACACACCAACTCTGTTTTTTAATTTCTGTTTCAGTTGTATATTGTTGTTGTTGTTTTTTATTACTAATGGTTGTATTTGTACTGTTTTGATGTGTGTGATATTTATTGGAGCAGCGGAAACTGAATAATTTCCCTGGTGGATTAATAAAGTATTCTGATCTGATCCAGAAGAGATCCTGGATTCTGGATCACTTTGAAATCTTCGGTAATATTGCAGTCAATGAAGCTTCAAAATTTGTTCCTCAAGATCTGGGTTGATTATTGACTGATGTTTATGGAATTTGACACAGTCAAGTAGGGTGGGGTCTCTATCTCGCCACCAAATTTCATCTGGATCTGCTCGGGATTAAGGATCAGGAAAAATATGTTGCATTTTAACATTAAACCCATTTATGGATTCAAAATCCATTTAAAAATACACATCAACTCTGATTCACTTTTACTTTACATGGTTGGTGTATAAAGACACCAAGAACAATCTAGAACCTTTTGATGAAGATCCAGATCACCATGTGGACGGTAATAATGTCTAATAAGTGGAAACAGTGCATCAAAAATGCGTGATTGGTGCTCTGGAGTCTGCAGGAGGCTTTACGTCAACGCTCGGTTGATCACGCCACTTGAACGATCGTCCTCTCTAATGGGATCTGTTGACTTTATTTTGAAGAGTTTGTCAGACTCTAATTCTGGCACAGGTATGATTCAACAGAACAGCCGGGCTTAATGGATCCTGTCTTGATAATCCAGCCTGTTTAATCAGGCGTCCGGGCATGTAGCATGTATTACAGTACAAGTACAGTCAAACATCCTGTCTAAGAGGAGCATTTCTAAAAAGCCCTTGCCGTCTTGTTTCCGTTGAAAGTTCTTAGTACATAAATCATCGACAACTAACAATACAAATAAAACTAATATTAATTTACTCAGTTGATGCAAAATAACAATATAATAAAAACAAATTACTCCACAGATGCAAAATAACAATAAATTAAAAAGGCACATAACATGTACAACGTAGGTGGCAGGCGTGCGGTACAATAGCATACATTTAATCCTTATTATATCACGTCTCCCGACAGCTCTGACGAGTGTCTCGGTTGATTTCCATGAGGTGTGGCGCTGTGGGGATGTTTTGGAAAGAGGGGGAGGGGTAACGAGGGAATTAGAGCTTTAAAGAAGTAACAGATGAATTCAGTCAGAGTCGCCCACATGATGACGACCAATGCAGCTCTGCATGAGTCGAATTGCACAAAAAGACCAGGACAACCTGACCTTGGATTTTGAAAGCTGCTTTAAAGTACTGAGTATTTGTGTGTTCACCGCTGCAGGTTCTCCTCTCCTCTCCACCTGCGAGTACTTGCAGCTATTTTGTCTGTTAAGACTCTCCTGAATAAGATGGTTTTTTGCTGTGTTTTTGTCTTGTATGTTTTTACTATTGGGTCTAGAGCCTGTAATAAAGTTTATATATATTTTTTGAATTGGGTAGGGTCTTTAAAGTGATCCCTGACTGCTTTGACAAAGCGGCCTAAACACAAGAATGTACCTCTACTACGTAAATACACACAGTATACAAAAATATATAATTATGCACCATCTGGACCAGACCCAGGAATTGTGAGAGGCTATTCTGTAGAGCCATGAAAACATGTTTTTTGGAAGGGTGGGGGGGGTCTATGGATCTGTGGTGTGTCCAAAAGACAAAGAATGTAGCATAGGCAGAAAAGGCCATCTCAGCTGTGAATAAGTGACTATTTTAATGAATTCAAATTACCCACAAAAGCAGATTTCTTAAAGATATTGGACCACTCGCTGCAGGCTTGGACCTGCTCAAGGTTTCTGCTGTTAAAAGGCAGTTTTTTCTCAACATTGTTGTAAAGGGCTTGGCTATGATGGAGCTGTTAGGTCTCTGTAGAATAGAATCTAGGCCGGCTTTTGTGCCTTTATGCTACTTTTGTTCTCTTTGGCACGAAACGAATAAAGCTGACTTGACTAGTGTGAAATGAGGATGCTGCCCTGTGGCAGTTTGCTTGTAGAGGTGATTTTGGATGTAATAGTCCCCGTAATAGTCCCTGCACATTTGTCTGACAACTGGCTGCAGATCAATCAACGCTAGTCCTCAGGCTCGGAGGACGACTCAGTTCGATGAGGACAAGACCGGAGGAGGTTTGTGTTTGACAATATGGATTTATGGATTCAGGAATTTCAACCTTCACTATCTGCCTCACGCATTGATTCGTCAATCGATGCGTCGTCTTATAGCCGAGTGGATTCCACATCGGAGCATGTCAACGGGTTTATTCTATCTTTAACATCTGAGGAGACAGATCGAGTTGAAATCGGGGTCCATTTTGATCACGAAACTTTTGAGACACTTTTAATAGAACAGTAAAACCTCGACAGACGAGCGGCCAGAGATAAGAGCCGCGCAAGCTTCACTTCACTTCACTTCATGACGATGACGAAGACGATGACGATGACGATGAAGCATGAAATTATCGCTAAAGGCTGTGGTGTCCGGGTAAAGGATTTGGCACGGCAGTACATTGTCGGCATGTACAATCCTCAAACAGAAGGATGCTGGCATTGCTATTATGTCTACGTTTATGCACCCCCCCCCCCCCCCCTATTAGCTGCTATCGTCTGTCTCGAAGGTAAAACTCATAATAAAACCACATTTTATTTTATATTACAGTAATATATTGTTACTTGTATCATTTTGTATGTGTGTGTGTGTGTGTGTCTATTTATCAGTTAAAAACATGTTTTTTCTTTTGTTACATCCAATTGCTAAATGTTTGTTTTCATGGTAAAGGAATTTACTGTGAATCTCAGTACGGGGAGACTGAGCCGTTTAGCAGATGTCTGCGCTCTGCGACTGCTTTCCTTGTTGTCTATTGGTTCCCTTCCCTGTTTTGTCATAATTCCGCAACTCATGAATACTTTGAAATAAACTTTTAGATGCACGTTTTTGGTGCGTATTTTGACATTTTTATTAGTCATGTATTTGTTTCAAGTGCGTCTGACAGGACGACAGAAGAGGCTGACTTGCAGTTTCCTCCTGCAGGTTTATTTTCAGGCTGACAGACAGCAGCATCGTAACCGACAGAGACGAGCGACACTCCCGATGATTCGGGCTCTTTCGGACCATATATTCACCTCCAGCCAGCGCAGAGAATAAAATGGCCGTGCCTTTAGCGTCAGCGACTCTCGGAGGCTGTGGTAGCGCTGAAGGGCCCCCAGCGACGTGCTGCAGACGAAGTGACCAGCGCTGACGTCTGCGCCGGCCTCTGTGCATCACTCTTCCTCCAGCATCCACAAGCTTTATCGTGACAACCGTATCCTCCCTCTCTTCATCCGCCCACTGATGCTGCCCAACACGAGACCTCCTGAGAGCTCCTCGTCCTCCCACTCCATCCTCGCTCGAGCACCGTGGGGATGCACACAGAGCCCAGATCCCACCCCCTCGTCACTCATCCCGCTGGTTGCGGCGCTGAACTTTGGCTTGCTCCAGCTCCGGATGGCTCCGAGCCTCCAGAAATCGTGGTACCAGAATAGAAAGCAGCCATTTCTGCATTAGCGTCTAATTCAGTGTCGTCAATGGGCCCGCCTGCGGGGGCTTTCTTTGTCCTGCACCATTCTCTGGCTGTCGTCTGTTAGTGAAGCTCTAGTTGAGGCCCCCTCCAGCCAAAGTGGGTCACTCTTTTAATCCGAGTTGAATGATACTGTTAGGTTTTATCAGGGCTTTAACTGGACGGTGTGTAGGGGGGGAGATTTGAAATGAGCTGAAATAAATACTTTGTGCTGCTCGTTGACCTGCTTTGGATTGAAAGCACAAAGCTTTATTTGTTATGTTCCTGTTGTATTTTACAAATGTCCGTGGTGCTAAAGAATGTGTGTTTGTGTGTTTGTATGTTTGTATGTAAGGCTTCTCACCTTACATACGACCTGGCCAAGACGCATCATGGCAAGGTAACGGCGAGTTAAAACACGCAACAGAGTCTTCAGGCCGCTCACACATGACCAAAAAAGCACTGCACATTACAAACATTAGAATAAAAACCATGAAAAGCACGCACTGATCCTGAAGCACTGCAGAAGTTCAGTGTTAGGATGTAAGATTTACACACCGACTCCCCCGCATCGATAGATGAGCATTTTATTTTATTTAAAATGACAGATCCAAAAATCCCCGCCCTGTCATCAAAAACAGGTACTGTATTGTTTAGAAAGTGAACTGGACCCAAATGTAATTCTAATAGTCCAAAATTCCCTAGCCTGGCGTGCTACTACACCTACGAGATCCAAGCCTGCTCAGAATGAGGGGGCAGGACTGGAAACGACTGGGGGTGTATGACCTTGGGGGCTCTGATGCTCGGCTGCTGCACATGAAGCTACATGTCGCACAACCTTGTTGAGCAGTACGGAGCATTAAAACCCCCTGGCGGGGGGGGGAGGGCTGCTGCTTTTGGCACTGATGAAGAAGCCCTGGAGTTGATTTATGGCGATGACACTGCTGGAATGACGGACCACAGACGCAGCACTGAGACACACACACCGAACATCCATCAATGCTGCAGATCCCAAAACTCTGCAGCAAACCATCGGGAGGGCGAAGGACAAATTTAAAGGAGGGTTTTACTCAACACTCAAACCCGGGCAGATCAGGGTTATTCATTGTCCCAACCGCTTAATCCGTTATCGGGTCGCGGGCCAAGCTGGAGCCAATCCCAGCAGTCAATGGGCGAGAGGCAGGGGACCCTTAACCTCTGGACAAGCCGCCAGTTCATCGCAGGGCAACACAGAGACAGACAACCAGCCACACACACACCTACGGACAATTTAGTGTCGCCAATCAGCCTAGGCTGCATGTTTTCGGTGGTGGGAGGAAGCCGGAGAACCCGGAGAACCCAGAGAGAACCCACGCAGACACGGGGGAGAACATGCAAACTCCTCACAGAATGGCCACAAGTCGAAGACGAACCCGCGACCATCTCGCCGTGAGGCAACAGCGCTTACCACTGCGCCACCGACTAACGCATCGCTCTAAGACCATCCATTAACAGGACCATCTCTACTCACGCTTCATGTTCTCTCCAAAGCGTCCAAAAGAGGATGAATCAGTCAAATCAAAAGAGGCAAAAAAAACCCTAAACCATCTGAAATGTCGCAGAAACGGATAAACGGGGTTCACGCAGATCTCCGCGGGCCTTACGGAAGCTGTTCTCTTACAACCATCCCACTATCTTTAAACAGACCTTAGACCAGACTCGCTGTCTTCAAGTCATATTGATCAGAAACATGCGGAAGACAGAGAAAATGGATGATATCCAGCTTTGTGAATGGAAGAGGAGAAAGACTTGCAGCTTCCAAACACCAGCGGTACTTCGGCACCTGGTTTTGATTCATTTCAATCTTCTGATAAAAAAGGATTTGAAGTTCATGCATACGTGTTAAATCTCCCCCCAAATAAGGCTCGACGGCATCAGTCTTCCTTTTTGTCTCCTGCAGCGGCTCTGCCGGTGTCTGGCGTGGCCTCTGTGCCTCTGCTAAATCTGTCTCCCTCATAAAACATCTAAATGAAGCGACAGGAGATGCACAAGGCGAGGGGGTTTAGTGATTCAAATAGCAGAGGTTAAAAGACGATGACATCACTGGAGGAGCGAGGTTCTGGTGATGAGACACGCTATATCTGCGCTGACAGACGGCGAGGGCACGAGCTGGGACTTTTCTACTGATTGCAGATGTTTTTTATTGTGTTGGACAAGAGCAACACAGCGTTCTTTAGATCATGTAGATGGAGAACTATTCCCTTCCCTTTTCCCCTACCATAGTTGATATGTACAAACACTGGAGAGACATTTTTGAAAATCAAGTCTGGAATTTTAAAGAATTTCAAGACCGTTTAGTCAGCAATAGTGAATCTACTACTTCCAACAAGATGTAATAATGTAATAATAACTGTAATAATAATAATAATCCGGCACGCATTGCCAGTAACGATTTACATCAACAAGCACGAGGGCATTGGTTCATCTTCTGCTTTTAGAAAGTTCAGCTCGTGGTTCTGTCGGGTTTGTTTGACCTTGACCTGTCAGTGTGTGATGTCACCATCCTCGTCTCATGCAGGTGCTGAAAGGATGCAAGATGCTGGCCATGACGGTGTGTACTATGGGTCGGCTCCCCGGAGGCTACATAACCAACCACATGTACAGCTGGGTGGACCCTCAGGGCCGCAGCGTCTCGCCGCCGCCTGACAGCCACGAGGCCAACCAGAGGCAAGGACACGGCATGGACGAGAGGGTGGTAAGATCTATCTCTCTATCATCTATCTATCTATCTATCTATGTATCTATGTATCTATCATCTATCTATCTATCTATCTATCTATCTATCTATCTATCTATCTATCTATCTATCTATCTATCTATCTATCTATCATCTATCTTAAACCAACCCTCCTTGTGGTAGCTCATATTTTTAACTATAACTCATATTTTTATTTTACTGTATGTTATAATGAATTTCATTTCCATAAAGTGACAATTGAACTGCTGGATTTAAACTTCGTGCATGAACTATAGTCCAGCAGAAACTGGTGTTAACCAGTGTGACCAGTTAGGCCCTATCGTCGAGTCTATTTTCACACGATGGCGTTGCTGTCACAGAACGGCCTCGAGGCTGGAAGGTTTTCTGCTGAAAGGGGAAGAGGAAACCTGAGATCGCCGTCTGCGTTCAAGCATGCAGACTGGAACGGGGTTATCTGATGGGTGTTCTGTCCAGAGGTTGCTCGGGAGTGGCTTTCTGCCTCTGTGACTGAGTTCTGGTTCCACCCATGGGCGAGAGGACGCATCAGAAACCTGCTCGGGTTTGCTTATGTTCACACGAGCTCGGTGAAATGGTGAACTAACCCGAACACTCTTACTGTGACAGAAGGTGAACGATGGCGTCTGGAGAACCGTGACTTGTTTCCTCCTCGTTTGTCCGTTAGATGGACGCCAGTCATCAATACAGCTGCTGTCTATCTTATTAATGATGTCTATTCAGCATGCTCTTCCTCCCCCCCACCTTCCGAATTCATGCCCCGCTCAGTAAATGATTTCCAAATCAATTACGTTTACTTAAGAGAATCCAATCTAGATCAGCCATTGATCACACACTGATCCGCTCCGCTGTCAGAGCGCACACAAAAGACTGTCGAGCATTTTGTCTAGATTCCTGCTACTCTGAATACCTGACAGCTCCCTGAACGCCATGTCCCCCTGATAGGTGCACCTGAACATGGATGACGGTCTCTCTCTGGGCCTCATGATCAGGGGCGGTGCTGAATATGGACTGGGGATCTACATTACCGGAGTGGACCCTGGATCGGCTGCAGACGCCGGTGCGCTAAAGGTACCCCGGCTCAGTTCAGCTGAACCATCTGTCCCGTGTACTTAGAACAAGCATGAGTACAAATATCAGTATCTGTTCTCCTGCGAAGGCGGAGCCTCAGTGATGAACATTCTGCCATGCTAGTCAGCGGAGACACCAAACCTTCTCCTGAATAGGCATTATCTCAATTACATGTTGGCCACAGTGGCACCAAGTTGAGGAAAACCGTGTCCTGGTAATTGATCCGTCACCTCTGTGATAAATAACATTGGTCTGAATATCAGTTTTGAATCTGTTCACACACACACACACACATGCTTTGTTGTCTATGTGTGAGTGTGATACAGCGCGCTTCTGTGTTTCCTTCTTTCACTCACGTAGACTTTTAGTTTCTGCTCTGACCCAGTGTCCGTCTGTCAAACCAGAAAAGGTGAAAGTCTTTGTGATCCACTATGATTACACAGGCACACATAGGTGTGTGTGTGTATGTGTGTGTGTGTGTGTGTATGTGTGTGTGTGTGTGATCATGGTCATAGTAATGAACATTTGTAGTTGAGCGTTAGCAACATGCTAGCAGAGCAGCTTCACTCCTTGTACAGGTGGAGTTAGAGATCATCTGGCTGGAAACCTTTGCTGCTGATTAGAATGCGACACCATGAGTTTTCATCATCTTCTAATTTACTGAGATGCTGAAGTTTGGATTGTTATTAGCTGTAAGCCATAATCATCCAAATTTAGTTCTCAGACAGTTGTATGAAATATCTGAGCCAGTCAAAATAGCAAACAGATGCTGCAGGACAGCGTCCCTCATTTCTGTCTCAAACAGATGCTGCAGGACAGCGTCCCTCATTCCTGTCTCAAACAGATGCTGCAGGACAGCGTCCCTCATTTCTGTCTCAAACAGGTGCTGCAGGACAGCGTCCCTCATTTCTGTCTCAAACCGCTGTCAGAAAAGCCTCTGAAAATGAAAACAAAACAAAATTCTTTGCCTGCACACACATCTTCTGCACGTTTTTGTACTGTGACGTCACAGTAAGTGATATTTCTTCCAGAGATTTCTTCTGTACTTCATTACTGAACGACTCAGCTCTCCGAGTGCTGTTCTAGTTATTATAATAGTGTGGAAGGGATAGGACATATTACAGCCACTCATCCATCCATCCATTTTCTCTCCCGTGAGTTGCTGGAGCTGCATAAAAGCTGCCAGAGGTTTGGCAGCGACACAGAACCCTGGACTTGCTGCTGAGCACCATGAAACAGCAGCACACTCTGTCACACTCTATCACACTCCGTCACGCGCTTTTACGACTCAGCTTTAATGATTTGTTGACGTGAGGATTTTCCGCGTCGTTCGTGCTATTGCTGCCAACATCTGCTCCCAGCTTCCTAATGAACCTGTTAGCATTCCTGCCACCTGCTCCCCATCGCCCAGCTAAACCTGTTGGCGCCGCTAGCGTCTGCTACCTGTGGTACAACCTCAGACTTCACAGGCCTGCAGAAATGCTCTTCTTTTCCTCGGTAAATCTCTGCCTCTGCTTTCAGGCCAGCTTCCTGCCTCAACAAGCAGCCCACTCCGAGTCTGTGCTGCGTCTCCACTCGCCTGTCAGCAGCACAGCTGGAGCCTCGGGATGGCTTTCATGACGATGTCAGACTGTGTCCTACTTGGAGACAAAGATAAAAACCATTATTCAGAAAGGCTTATTTATTTATTTGTCATGGTTTTGGTTCCTTACTAGTCTAGAAGAATTAGGGCATCTTGGAAAAGCTTTCAGTGAGCGATGCAAAATGGAGCTTTCTGCATATTGAAACGTTGCCCCTTGATGGCGAGAACCATTTCTTGGTTTCTTTGACATAGATAGAGACTTCATCTTTCACATTATGGAAACGTGAAAGCAGGAAAAGACAGAGCAGAGATGGGGAAAGTAGGCAGACACAGCCCATATAATATTACCAATATTTTGTCTTCACCACTCCCTCCCTGTCTTTCTGCCCCTGAATGCAACAGTTGAAGGATAGACCTGCAGCATGTGATCGTCACGGCAAATGACAGCTCTGCTCTCTAAGCCTCAGTTTGATGCTCCTTAGCTTTTAAGAGTTCGTTGAGTTCATTTCATGATGACTCAACGAACTCATATTATACATCTCTCTATGGCTGATTCAGCTTTTAGCTCATTTGATTAACTCATTGATTGCCAGCCATTTTCAGCTCAGCTATAGGCCGAGTGCTACATTTTTGGGGTTTTCCTGATTTTCCAAGCCCCACAAAATATTATTTTCTATGACTTTGCAAACACCGAACCTGCTAAATGAAAGGTTAAAGTCACTTCTTTCATTAGAAAAGAAAAGTGTGTTCCTACCATTTTATGGCCGTTGAAGAGGCAGATTTCAATGTCTGGGTTGGCAGTGAATGTGTGGGTTTCAAAAAAAACATCTTTAGATGTCAATGGCACTCAAAGAGTTAAACTGCTTTAGGATAATAGGATTATTGTGTTGTAAAATTATTCTGACAGGAGCTGAAAACACAGTCAGATGGACAGAGCGGTAATGTCTGACCTCTAACCAGCCACCCGGTGGTAGATTACACCGTTCTCAGCCAAAACACAACTTCATCTTCTTCCCTTCAGAATCCAGTCCTCGTTTTCCCTTTCACTGTGAACAGCCGGTCGACTCATCATGAGAAGTCTCTGTGAAAACAGTTTAATGTCTCCTGAGACCCTGGAGGAGCAGAAGAAAATGGCCCCTGAGGCAGGGAGACAAAAACAATCTCGGAAATGTGGGGTCCACTGAAAGCGAGATCACGTCTTTAAAGTCAGAGGGTTTCAGCCCCGGCAGCTGGGGGCACAGATCCTGCTGGAGAGAGGACTTGTCCCGACCAACTACTGGCAACAAAACTGTGTAGCAATACATCGTCTGGACCAGGGATCCGGATGCACGGCACGCACGGGTTAAAACACACGTGTAATTTTCATTTAGGACTAAACCCCCAACAATAAACGCTTTTAAAACATGAGGTCCAGTTGGACACAAAAGTTAGTCGGCATGAAGCGCTTCCTGTTTGTTGCTGTTTTGATGCAGGTTGGGGATCAGATCCTGGAAGTGAACGGCCAGAGCTTCGTCACCATCGCACATGATGAGGCGGTTCACGTCCTCAAAACTGGATGCCACCTGCTAATGAAGGCGAGGGACGTGGGCCGCCTTCCTCACGCACGCACCATGGTGGATGAGACCAAATGGATCAGTCAGACCGATGCAGAATCCAACCACGTCGGTGCTGGCGCCCATGCGAGTGTCTGCGCCAGCAGCTGCAGGTCGAGGTCAGTGGAGGAAGACACACAGAAGGCTCTCGCTGTCAGTGGGAGCAGCTCATCGGTACCGAGAGAGAGAGAGAGAGATCGATATTTAACATTTGTTCATACTTTACATGTTTCACACACAAACAACCCGCTTAAATTTGATTTCCCTTCTCTTAACTTAAATACTGTTTGAATACCGACAGGAAGACTTTTATTCTAAACAAGACTAGAAAGACAATCAGAGATTGCAGACCCTCGCCTCCAATAGACTATTCGATCTTGTGAGACAGTAAACAGGGCTTCCGGATCAGAGGGGCCAAACCTGCTCTAGCTTGCTGCTCCGGAACGTACTACAAGACACCTTCTGGACTCTTTTTCCCATCATGCCATTCGTGTCCCTCCTTCTTAAAGTGGCAGTTTACAGCACAGGCACGATTCCAGATGTAAAAATAATTCTAGAATCTGGATCCAGACCATTTATTTACATCAAACCATATTTTTTACTTGCTCAATTCCTTTTCTACAGTTTCAAACATTTGTTTCGTATTTGTACCTGAGTAAATATTATATTATAAATATTATAAATATTTAAAACTTTTAACAAATATCATTTAAATACAGTATGAATAACGTAGGTCCCAGAATTGAACCTTGTGGGAGTCCAGAGGTTATTTTCCTCAGTTGTGAATGTATATGATTTATTGTTACGTACTGGAACCTATTATGTAAATAACTTCTTAACTTCTCATTTGATTGTGTTTTCACTAGGTGTAACTGGAGATAACGCTCACCTTGTTCTCTTTGTTGCAGACCATCCTCAGCCAGAGCTACACCGGTGTTAGGACAGGTAAGAATGGCTGCCGCTGAACGCTCTTTAAGTTTCATTTCACTGAATGGCAGGCTCTTCGTTTGTTTGGATCGTTTTGATTTGGACTGATTCAAAGGAGAAACTGCTGAGCGATGAAATGAAAACGGTTCTGAAAACGTTTTTACATTCCAGGATCGGGCCCAGAATTCTTTTTTTTTTTTTTTTTTTTACACTGACTCATTGCACATTGTGATAACAGGCTCCTCGCGGACGCACTCAGCAGTGTAAGTTGATCCAAGCTGCAGACGGCACGTTTTGGTAGCTATAACAGCTACATGGTGAAAGGATTATTCAGGTAGTTCTTTCAAAGTTGACCTTGATATACGACAGCGTAGAAATAGTCCGGTTGAGTTCAGTTCTTTACCGAAATAAACAGCAGCTTTCATGATACAACTAACATTGCTGCTCGTTTCTCCCGCCATGGAGGTTACGCTTTTGCAAGGGGTTGTCTCTTTGTTTGTCTGTTTGATTGTTAGCAGGATTATATTATACATGTCTGAAGACGGTCCTAACTTAGATCCCATTCAATTTTGCGAGCAATCCGGATACCCATCTGGATACAAAACGTATGTTTTTTCAATTTATTTACAATGGAGGCTTTACATATATATATATATATATATATTAGTAAAATATGACTTAAATTCATTCAACAAAAATCACAGTCATGAAGGGGTCCGATATAAACTATCATGAAAAATGTCTTATGGATCTGATCCAGAATGAGGTCAGGAAAAAACGATTACATTTTAACATTAGAACTCCATTTATGGATTCAAAAATCAGTAAAAAAAAACCTCTGACTCATAAAGATAGAGATAGCCAAGAGCAGTCTAGAACCTTTTGATGATCCAGATCAACATGTGGACGGTGTAAATCCAGGAGGGGAACAAGCTGCTTGGCGGAGGTCTGCGCTCTCTGAGTGCTTTTCTAGTTCAGTTACATTTTGCAGTGGATTCGTGGAGGCGTCCCTCTAATTAGAATCAAATGACTTAATCTCAGTTTTTACTGATCAGCTGCATAAACCCGACCAATTCCTGCAGCTGAAGTTCAGCAGAGCTTTCTGCGTCTCATCCATGCCTCCGCTACGATGAGGTCGCCCACCGGCTCTTGAGCTGTGACTGAGGCTTGGTCGGTACAGCAGCACTGATGTTGTACCGTAAGGAGACAGGCTTTGCAGGCAGCAATGGAGAAACTGCTGAGCGAGTTTGAGGAGGCCATCTGTGTGAGTACTTTAACTCGCAGTTTTAATTCTGCCTCTAATTGTTTGGAACTTAAACAGTCAAGGAGTCCGGTGGTATGACATCATTTTGAATGAGGTGATGTCGTCATGGCAACATCACTGGAGAGTGAGGTTTGTGGTGAATTGTCCCTTTAATGTCTCTGTGCTGAGTTGCCCCCCCCCCCCCCCCCCCACACACACACAACACAAGTAGACTCATTTGCACAAACCCATTTGCTGGTTGGCCGATTCGGATTGGCTCCTGTAACAGGAGGGGTGCAGGTATTGCTGCTTCTCCTGCCTGCAAGCCTGCAAACCTGAGCTCTGATTGGCTGCTGGAGCTCTCGCTTCTTGCTCCTTGTTGCATGGATTACATAATGTTAATATGATGCCACTGAAACGGCTGAGCTTCCTGCTCACATGCACAGACTGGCAGCTCGCGTCAAATCTGTGCTATAATCCTAATTGATCATATTTTTCAGCAATGGATGCATTTTCAGTGCTTTATAATCCGCCAAGGTCTAATGAGTGTTGTCATTTGCCTTGATGATCTCGGCCATCTTGCTGTCACGCATGCCCAGGAAGCAATTCCACAGCCTCTGGCTCAGAGTTGATGAATTAAGAGTGTTGTCTGAAAGCCGCTGCTCTGAAAGCTGAATGGGCTCTGATGAAGAAGCTGCTGCGTTCAACGTTTGCATCATCTTGACTTCAGAATAAAACTAATAAAACAGCTTGTTAGTGTGCTGGATGCTGATGAGTTCCCACCTCTGGGGATGTGACTCACTGCAAATCAGACGACATCCCAGAGACTCTATTTTAAAATGACACATTTCAACACACACACACGCACACTACTACACTGTGGCCTTAGGTGCACTCTTTATTTATTCTATACTTATGTTTCCTATTTGTTATTACTTCATGTAATTCCATGTATTTATACTTTCATCTTGCACATGCACAGCACTTTGTTTCGACTCTGGTTGTATGAAAGTGCTCTGAAGTGGAGTGGAGTTCACTTGAGAAGATGCTAATTCAGCCGCGCCATCTTTTCTGCATCCGCAACTTGTCCCAATACAAATGTATTTTAGTATGCACGTATTTACGTAGGATGCACCACTGCAGTTTCTACATGAATGCGTAGCTGATTTGTGCATTTAGAAAGTAATTAATAGTATTCTTGTGTTTTACCGGGGGGTTAGTTGAAATAAGGGTTCCTGCCAACACGCCATTCATCTTTGCTACAAGGTCGATAAAAAAAACACTTGGGATCTTTAAAGCGCTATATCAATAAATGTATAATAGAATATAGAATAGAATAGCACTTTATTGTCATTTCACACAGTGATGCAATTAAATTAAGTAAGCTCCGCACAAGTACAAGAAATAGTGAAGGTGAATTAAAAAAAATGAACAAGAACAATTCAAAGGACAGAGCAGGCATGGAGTTATTATGGTAAACATACAGCATTAATGACAATAGATGCTGTGAATATGATTGTTTTAAGTGTTATTCAGTGTCCGTATGGCCTTGACCTTGACCTTGACCTTGATAGAACACTAACGATCCAAATGCTACCGTGAAAGCATTCATAATGAATGCATTCTGTGAACTGTTCAGTGCCGACATTGGGCTGGATTTACACAAGATTCTTGATTTTGTTTTGTTTTTTTATGTAAAGAGAAACTTGAGAACAAACAAAGCGACCGCCTCACCTCCTTGCAGGTGAAAGTATGTGGGCAGATGTGCTGCAGATGTTGGGACACACTCACACTTTGCTTTATGTCACTAAAGACGTGTACAATATAACGTGTGTGGTATATAATAATTGTAAAAAAATAAAGCTGACTACTTTGTGGATTTCACCTATTGCGGGTTATTTTTAGAACGTAGCCCCCGCGATAAATGAGGGACCACTGTCCACATTTTTTTACAGGAACAGGAACTTTTCCCTGATGTTCTCATATTGCGAGATTCACCTGTCTGTGTGCATGCAGCCGGCGGGGTGCAGAAGTGTGGGCCCCCCAAGCATTCTGGTGTCTCTGGAGCAGCAGGCCCACATGCTCCTGACGGAGACGGAGAGGCAGACCATGACCTACTACCTGCAGGAGTACCAGAAGGGCCACATCGGAGTGCAGGCGCTGGCCATGGCTCTGTTTGAGCTCTTCAACACGCATGCAAAGGTCAGCAGCTGCAGGGTGGGGTCAAGAAGAGAGCCAAAGAAAGGACCGTCACTGCCGTCGGAAGTTCTCGGAATGCATTATAACACTTCAAATGTGGCCATAGTATTATGATATTACTCAGAATAAATTCCCTAATTTTGTACATTTTGTAATGTTGCTGTAACGGGATCCTTTGTCACAAAAATAACAACAAGGTGCTTGCTTTTATTTTTGTTATATTATTTTGTAGAATAAGTAAAACCTCTAAAATGTCTTAATTCCTCTTTGGTTATTATTCCACTTCATTATAAATGCCTAGAGATGATGTCATGGAAGTGGCATGATTAAATTATTTTACAAAAATGTCAAACTAATTGATTTTATTTTGTCATTTATCTTTCCGTTTTACTTCCATGTACTTCTCTAATTACACTCCATGGGTTTAATCAATCTGAATCGCAATGTGTACAATATGTTGTCACTGAGAGGGAAGGAGGATACAACTTAAGAGGGCTGAGAAGTTTTAAGGTAAATAAAATAAGAACAGCTAGAAAAGGCTTCTGTATATCTGTGGTGTACAATTATGGAATAACTTGAATATTGAATTAAAGTACAATTGTTTTTAAAAGAAAGTATAAATATGAGGTATTTTTAAGGTATACATTTATTAATGGGTAATAACATACTAATTATTGACCACCTGCTAGAATACTAACAAGTTAAGTACATAAACATGTTTATTATGTGTGGACAAATATATTATATTTAAGTATTTATATGTGCTTATGACAGTTGTCAGCTGATCTGTTGGTTCAGTAGGGGTAGGATTTTATAAGTTTACACTTCGTCCTACCCCTTTTGAGCAGTTTAACAAGAATATATGTTTCTGAAAATGTGTTTGTTTGTTTATTTTTATTTTTATTTTTTGTTCATTTTTTTGTTTATGCCTGATGTTTTGATGCTCAAATAAATAAATAAATAAATGATAGAATTACTAATAAAAATGCTACGGTTAATCATTTCTAAGTGATTTTCTGCTTTTTTTTATAATCTCATCCCCGTTTTGTTGCCTCCTCTCTTCCGCTTTAGCTGTCCATGCTGTCTGAAGTGAGGAGTCTGGTGGCCCCACAGGATCTGGATCAGTATGACAGGCTGGTGGTCCACTGTGACAGGGAGGCCCTCCAGAACCCGAACGCAGGCCCGGGCTTTGTGGGCCACTGCAGCTACACAGCCCCTCTGATCCAGGATCCAGAGCCACGTGTCCCAGCTACGGTAGAGAATCTGATATGTGTGAAGTGTGCAGGTTTCAACATCTCTTCATGATCCTTTTGTTTCACTTTAGACCAGGGGTCTCAAACTCAAATTACCTGGGGGGCCGCAGCAGGTAAAGTCTGGGCGAGGTCGGGTACATCAGGTATTCCACAAAAAAAGAAAAATGAATGCGGCTTAAACTCTCACCCAGAACATTTCTTACGTTTCCAATTTTCCAATTGGCTTAGAGAAAAAAATTAAATATTACCATCTTTTCAGTATTTTTATCAATCAAAAATTCAAAAGACATTCTTGAGATGTTTTTTTTTAATCATATAAAACTCGCAGGTTGTATTATCCTTAAACTTTCATATTGTCCTGCAAGCCACAAATTATCATCCTGTGGGCCTCAAATGGCCCCCGGGCCGCGAGTTTGAGATCCCTGCTTTAGACCTTAGTCAGATAATTAAGCCAAAATAGAGCAGGCGAGGGAACGTCATTGGAATCCTCATGCTGGAAATGTAAGCAGGTGGATTTTTTTACTGCAGGAGAATGGTTGGACAACAAATGTTGATTGAAAATGATTTCACGCACGTTCCGATACGACTTCAAAAAGTCAGTGCGAAGTTTCTGACCGTAAGTCTCGTTGACCAGTCCAACCACGCTGACAGATTGGCTGGAGTCTGCCGGGTCACTGGAGAATCCCACTCAGTGTATTTCACCACAGTTCAGTCATGCCGACAACTGAAGGAGGAAACTGGTCCCCGATCACGTGATGATCCTGTTCATAGACGCATCAGTGCTCCCCTAATAGCTTTTAAAAAATGAGTACAACTCTATTTGAATGTTGAAACACAGCCGTTGAGCCCAGATTACGACAAGATGGGATGACATTTGTTATAAAAATAAATAAAAAGCAAACAAACAGCGATGAAAAATGATTAAAAAGTGAACAAAGCTGCTAAACTAATGAAGCGTTTTCAAATCGGTATTCCTGTCTGTGTCGGAGAAATATCCCGACTCGCCACCCTGTGCTGTCCGTGCTTCCTCCGAATGCCTGGAAGGCTTCCTCGCCTGCCGTTCCATTGCAGGTACTTTGGGAGCTGACATTTTGAGATTGCAGCGGACAGAAATCCCTGCAGACAGAGATCATGTTCATCACGGTCACAGCGTCACCGAACGTCTGACACGCCTGACAGCGAGGATTTACCTGCAGAGATTTGCACTGTGTCAACCGGTCTTAAACGCATCGATTTACGACCGATATTTAAATGCGCCGGGTTTCCATACTTCTTTTGCAAACATTAGCGACCGCTAACATGTATTTGTGCGCCACTCCGGCCAGCTTTCCCTTTATCTCTGTGAGCCTCCTAGCATCTGTCTTTGACATAGAGCAACTCGTCCACCTGTGTGACACTATTGTGGTTTGCGTCAGTCCATAGACCGGATTCTGCTGGGTTGCAGTCTTCCTCTCGTCCATTACCGCCGGCAGGTCGACCTTTAGAAAGCCCATCAGATCCGCATCGTGTAACAATACGCTTTGGAGCTCTATGGATCGAGCATCTCCCTCTGCATGATGATTCTGGAGCCGTCGCTTGAACACTTTGTGGCCACAGATGCTTCGGGTGCATTTGTCTTGTCATGGCTAGCTGCGCGGCGAGTTAACGACGTTCGCCGCAGCATCTGGGTAATTGGCCGTGCTGACAGAGTCATTACGGTGTTTGTGTTATTGCGGCTCCTCAATAAAAAAGCTAATTGCATTTAATTGACAGTCGCTCAGTCGCTCGGCAGAAACAGCCGGATCCGTGCTAGCGGTGCCACGCTATGGCGCACAATTGTCTCGTTAGGCACTTTTATGCTGTTTGGCTGCAGGGTGGGGATTTAGAACACCCGATGGGTGTAATTATCACCGGGAAAAAAACGTGAGAGCACGCTAAGAGAGAGAGAGGTGGGGGCGAGCTGGAGGCACAAATACAGCAATTTGACAACGAAATCGATAAAAAGAAAGCAACATAATTTACGTAATACTTTATGGTGTTTGGATGTCAATTTTAAAGAGCGTACTAAAATAGACCCGCCTCTGGCCAACATGAGCTGAGCTCGGCGTATCACAGAGCCCGTCCACTCATCCATCCATCCTGAAGTCCAAGGGTCTCCACACACGTCCCCAGTGACCTTGTGACCTCACATTTCTGAGGCAAATACTCGTCCTGCTTTGTTTTGGGCCTTACGTGGTGGATGTGGACCGTTCAAAGAATTCCGCTTTGAACACTTCCACAGCAACACCCCCCCCCCAAAGTCTTAAATGGCCTCAAATGATTCCGTGATTGTTGAAAAAAGAAAAAGCAAAGCTCTTTGTGTCTCACACTCATTGTGATGCAAATCGCGTTCCTTTAGCTTCTGCTTTGAGTCGGCTACAGGAAGATATGTTTGTGTTACACGCGCATCCCTGCAGTCTTATAACGTTTCATACCGTTTTTTTCAGGCCGGTTCTGTTGCTGGTTGGACAGATGAAGACCAGGAGAACACCAAAGCCTTACAAAACATGGCACTGGTACGAGCCATTCTTTCTTTAATCCCCTTATAAAGATAGGCTAAATGTTTTGACTGTTTGTCTCAGATGCAAGCTTTGGAGCTAATGTACTACAACACAGTATGTCCACATTTCCAGATGTGGATATTCAGATATATTATATTAACTTGGAACATTTAAGCTCAAAGCCCCTCTCACAGCTTGATTGAAGCCATAATTTTCATGAGCAGAACGTGTGGGGTTATTAATAATGCCCTGGGGTAAATCCTGAGTCCTAAAAAAAAGAGTCATAGATTCATTCATGTCTAAATAAGTGTGTGGCTCAAACGACAGTGGAAGGTGCCCAAAAGAGGGGTGTCCATCCTCTGGGGGACATTTGGATGTAGAGTGATGATCCGGATCAGGATCTGCCCTCTGATGACCTTCAATGTCCACAACCAATCAAATCGACTGATTCCGCGCCTCCCCCTCCACCCTGACCTCCTCACCCTGGGAGGTTTTCTGCATTGTAAGACGCATCGTGCAGCAGCTCTGACGAGGTCGTGCTGTGTGGGTTTGTTTCCACTGGAGCTACGTTCAAGTGTGAGGGCTGCTCCAGACGTATTAACAGAGAGAGAACTCTCTTTGAAGCCACGGTAACTCACCACGGCGATTAGTTCTCGAGTTTCACTCATCAGCATCTTAAAATGATGCTGATTCCAGTGAGAGAAATCCCCCGCCTTCTCTTTTAGAGCACCGAGGAGCTCTAAAATTAAATGCAGTCCAGTATAACAGCAATGAAAGTGTTTAAAGGAGGATCATTCTGGTTTCGAACGGTAAGTTAGAACCAGGAAAAAATTAGTTTAAGTTAGGCCAGCTCATTAACTCATTCAGCGCGGCTATTTGCCCCAGTTTTCACTCATTTTGCCCTATTTTTCAAGCCCCACAGAATATTTTGTACGATGATTATACCAACACCGAACCTGTCAAATGAACGTCTCCTCCTTCGTCAGGGAAAGAAAACGTGCCCCTACCATTTTTAGTTCCGGAGTTATATTGGCCGTTGAAGAGAGGCAGATTTCAATGTCAGGTTGGCAGTGAATGTTTGGCTTTAGATAGACGTCAATGGCATTGAAAGAGTTAAGGGTGAGAGTATCAGAACAGAGCAGTCGGTAATATAGAAGGTTCATTGGTGCCAGAGTTGACTGTTCTCAGCCTGAAGACTTTTTCTTTTCGCTGCTTGTTGGAGGACTGAGAGGGAGGAGCTGTGATAGCATCGTTCATATATACTGTGACCTTCTTTCACTGGCAGGGGGAGTTGCAGGCTTTGGGTGGTTCTCCTCCACCCTTCAGGGCTGCTCCTCTCCAGCCTCAGGGCAGGCTGATCAGGGAGAAGGAGCTCAATCGGAAGGCTTCGGTGCAGCAGGTGCAGCCGAGTTGCAGCCTGCGGTTCACTGGCCCCAACCGTTTGCTCCAGGACTTCCTCCTCAAGTCACTCAAGTCTCTCCCCACCAACCACCATTCCTCGCCGGCCTCAGCCCACCATGCATCCCTTAATGCTCTTCATCACGCCTGCACGAGTTCCCCGCAGCTCTCTGACTCTGAGCAGCGCAACCTCCAGTTTGCACATCACTTCCATCATCAAGCTGCGCAGCACAGTCGGCCCGGATCAGGACACCACACCTGCCCGGGGTTCCTGCACCATCGGGACACGTCCAGCCCGGCTCGGCCAGAGGCCTCGGTCAAGCTCTCCTCCCGATCCAGCTCCTATGAGAAATCCTCCATCTTTTCGAAGTCTACGTCCTCTTCCAAAGCAGCGTCTCCCATGCCATCCCCTCATCTGTCGCCCTTTCCCTCCCCGTGTCCCTCCCCCTGTCCCTCTCTCATCGCGCCCGCTGCTCCGCCCTGTAGCCATGACCGGCCCTGCTCACCCGCCCTCACGCAGAAAGTCGTCACAACAGACATGAACCGCCTGTCAGCCGAATCCAGGACGCAGCAAAGAGGTACACGAGTTTGTTTAAGGCACTTCAAATTAACGGAGCACTTCCTGCCAGGAAATGCTTTTTGACCTGTTAAGACTTTTACATCTGTCAAATGTAAGGACATTATTTCCAATGGCAGGAGCAGCTGCACAAGCTATAGGCGTCCGTCCATCCGTCCGTCCGTCCATCCGTTCATCCAACCGTGAGGGGATAGTGGCACCGCTTTAAAGAGAATGTTTGATCATTTTGCTCTCCCGGATGGATGGTGGATTTGTGAAATAAAGCAAAGGATTCGGACTCGCAGCCTAGAAGATTAAAGAGCAGCTGAAGTTTTGAAAGACCAAACAAAAATCTAGTGATGGTAAAAAAAATAAAGTTATACATTTCAATATCATTAAGAAGAATGGTGCAATTTAAATGCGAGCAGTATATTGTATGAAAATGGCCTCACATATTGAAATGGTAGAAATGAATTGTGACATCAAGTTTAAAATTGATTTTGAATCAGTAGAATGGATCTCTGTGCTGCAGACAGGAGGCCTGTTTCTGCCTCTGCACACTCATGAGGCATTTCATGTCCCCTCCAGGGGCCACCCTGTCTCAGCTGTCAGATAGTGGCCAGACTCTGAGTGAGGACAGCGGGGTGGACATAGCCGAGGCAGGAGGACTGAGTAAAGACGGGAGCCCTCGTCCCTGCAAGATCCGTCTGGAACAACTAGGGGCCCACGCTCCTCCTCCCGGGGCTCCTAGACAAGTAAGCACTTGCATGATGTCATAAAGTTAACGGTTAAATTGCAGCATGATTCACTATTGTTTTCATTTTTGTACCAAAATGTCCTGTTGCAAAATGACATGAGGCAAATGGTGCAAGTCCATTGAGAACCAAAAAAGCACTCAGAGAGCACAGACCTCCTCCAAGCAGCTCATTAACTGGATCCACATGGTGATCTGGATCAGCACCAAAAGGTTCTAGATTGTTCTTTGTATCTTTATACACCAACCATGAAAAGTCTGTGAAGGTGTTCAGTCATCCAGGTCGAGGTAAATCACAAACAACAACAACAACAACATACAATGCAGTATTGACCTCTGTCTCCAAAATCCACAACCCCCAACCACACCCACATTGCCTGTGTGAATGTAGTGAGCGAGTGAATGTCGGTGGTGGTCGGGATGGCCGACCGCCAGCCTCGTTCCTGTAAGTCTGCCCTAGGGTAACTGTATCTACCCCAGTGTAACTGTAGTATAAAAAATTCAAATGTCTCAACAAAAATAACGGAAACAGGAACGCTGTTATTAGCCTGAAGTCAAAAGAGAGAGAACCGTGTGTGCAGAAAGCCCTGAAAACCATTCGGTGCAGTAATTCTAAGAATTATTTGCACCAGAGTGTGACTAAAACGCAGATCGTCTGCAGAGTGCATGTGGCGGATTTACCTGAATAGATGCCGTTCTCTGTAAGGGAAACAGGCAAAAGGGTGAAGCTGCTCAAGGCCGGACACATTTTAAAGTGGCTGCAGTTTGTGATGTCAGAAAACAATCAAAAGTTTAGTTCTGGTTTTGAAGCTTTATGATTAACCCTCATGGACTTTCCGGATTTCAAGCTGCCTCACTGCATGCGTGATCAGCGGACTGGGACACTGTGAAAGGGCATGCAAAGATTCACCAGTCCTTTCAGACCTGTAGAAAATGTAATTCAGCTTAAGCAAGAAAGAAAACACAGGAATGCCTCCAGCACACACACACACACACACACACACTCACACACACACGCATCCTTTACCTTATTTCTCTGCAGACTGGCTCACCGCTCCCGCTGCCCAGCGCCACTCTGGTACGAGTGGTGAAAAAAACCAACACCCTTGGCATCGCTATAGAGGGAGGAGCCAACACACGACAGCCTTTGCCTCGAATCGTCACCATTCAGGTGAGTCTTGATTTATGGCTGAAACGTTTGGGCCCTTGTTCAGTGATCCTAAAAAGTGCTGAGCGTGACTTGAATGGGATTTTATGCAGTGAAAACGTGAATGAATATTCTATTTTCTGCTTGAACAGAATCTCTGTCTTTCTTCAGCGGCTTCTCATTTGCTTGCTAACCCGAACCCCGAAAAGCAAAGCAACGCGTTTCCATATCAGAAGTTCTTTAAATGAGCTCAGAGTGCTAAAGTCAGATTATCACTGAACCCGTCTGAGCCGTCCTTGAGGAGTTTCGTTTTCATCCGATTCTCTTTGTGGAAAATACTGAATTTTGAAAATTATTACTATTTTACTATGTTTATTTATTTTTTCTGGATTTGATCAAATCAAACAAGAATACATGGTAGTTGTTGTGCATTCTGCGTGTCTCAGATCAAGCTCACGCCGCCTGCTAACAGAACGAGCCGTTGATCATTGATTATTGAACTGCTACTGCTCCGCGTTCAGTTTATGACACCAACTCATTTTCCTTTGTTTGTGGAAGGCGTTCCTCATCAGACTTTTTAATGGCTGGCATACTTCTTCTGTCTGAACTGGCTCCGTAGTACATCGTTCACTGCAAGCAGCCTGTACATGTATTACCACCACCTTCAAGCAGTAGTACTGCATTACTCCCAGGTGAAGTAATGATAGCATACTTATTATGCCATTAAAAACACAAAAAGACATTACAGAAAAACCCAAGTGTCTTCGCTTTTAGCCTAATAAGTCCAGCATGCAGAAGATATCCCTGCATTACTATTACACACACACACACAGACACATGAACAAAAGGTGGCGCTTATCTGAAATGTGTTTAAGCGGCAAAAGTAGTTCACAATAAATGAATTCATGAAGAGAATTGCCAGTGGCTAATTCCCTTGGTGTCCCTGCTGGCAGAGAGGAGGCTCAGCTCATACCTGTGGCCAGCTGAAGGTGGGACAGGTCATTCTGGAGGTCGACGGTGTGACTCTGAGAGGTCGGGAGCACAAAGACGCTGCGCGGATCGTCGCCGAGGCCTTCAAGACCAAAGAAAGAGATCACATCGACTTCCTGGTGGTTGAGCCGGGGCTCTAGTCGGAGGAAAAGACACTTATTTTAGTGCTTTGAATGAACCGTTTGAACGGAACCACGCAAGTGTTGTCCTAAAATCATGGTCCTTTTAGTTTCAGGGAACGCATCAGTGGAAAGACGTGTCGGGATTTGTTATTTGCACGCTACAGAGATTTGCACAATTGAAAGAAGAGAAATGATATCAATATTTTCCTTAAACACCTGAGTTACATAATATTTGCATCAGTTTTCATAATTAACTAATAATAATCCTTTTATGCTCCCATTGAGCTGGTGCCCATCAGAATGAGCGCTATGTAATATATAAATCACTCGTATCGTGAAAGTGAATGTCAATAAAGAAAACCGGACATAATGTCCACAGTCCAAAGTCTGTGATCTGCTACAGCGTCCAATCAGGTGCAGAGTGAGACGCATATTAAGACGCTTCACGGATGAAAGTGATCGCAGAATTTTCCCTTTAAAAGCCAGATGTGCCTGATTCTGATGCAACAACTCCACCCATCTTCAACGAGGGACAGGAATGTGGCCCGGTGGACCGTCTTCGTCCACCGTCTCCTGATCCTCTGTCCCATCCACCGCTCCCGGAGGCTGCATGTGAGTAATTGTAATGCAGTACGAATAAATCACATAAATTACCGGATGAGAAAGCCGTCGGGGACCTCGGCAATGTTCATCTGTTGTGAACTGGTTGGCGCAGGTGCCCTTTAGATACCAAGATGGACGCTGCAGCGTCGTCTTTATCGCAGGCTTTGATGGTTAACGTTGGTTTCTGCTGCTAATCAATGTGGCTGATTGCTCGTCCTTCACTGTGGCTGCACAGAGCAGCCCCAGAAACAGGTGGGAGGCTAAAGGAACTTTAAAACAGCCAGCGTAAAAACATATATACGATTCTGTCAGACGAATAATCGATCAAAATCGCTCATATTAAGAAAAATCAAGTTTCTACAAAATGTCATGTTAAACTAGAAAAACACTCACAAACCTCCGCCAAGCGGCTCATTGCCCTCCTAATTGGATTATAAAGTAAAAGCGGATCAGAGTTGATGTGTATTTTTAACTGATTTTCGAATCCATAAATGGGTTTTTAAGAAAATCCTGACCTCATTCTGGATCTGATCCAGACGAAATTTGGTGGTCAGGTAGAGACCCCCCCCTCCCTACATGACTGCGTCAAATTCCAGCATGTTCCTAAAGTTCTGTACAGGAACTACAGAAAAAAAACGAAACATCAGCGTGACAGATGAGAAGATGTTTGAAAAAAGGCCACTGCTTCTAAAAGATGCTTGTATGTAACCGTGGTTACAACAGAAGGGCGGGGGGGGGGGGGGGGGGGGTGGTTCATCTCAAACCTTCAGACAGACGAGTGCAGTGTGAGGAAGCATCTGATGATAATAATGTTGATAAAGATCACAGATTGAATTCAAACCTCATATTACTTAGATTTATACACACGATATATGTCGAGTCAGTCGTTTTCACATGTCATTGTGTAATATCTATACTCATCATTAGTACTATGATCGTTTGTACATACTATATATTGCTTATAGTCCCTTTTGAAATGGCTTTATGTAACTTCTATTATCTAGTTTGAAGCAGAAGAGGCTTTAATAGTTCCCGGATCCGCTCCTGTTTTACCGTAGTCTTCACCGGCCTCAGAGGTGGTGCAGAGGTCAGTGCAGAGGCTGCATGTGACGCCAGCAGAGGATGCACCGATCACTCTGGACTCCACGAACTGTGAGGAACGCGACAAATCACACTCTCCACCGACTCGTTTAAATAAATATAATTAGAATGAGAAAATAAATAAACAATCAATAAAGCAATTATTTTAAATGAAAATAAGCATCGGTAAACAAAGGAGAAATAAATGATAAGAACTACCGGTACTACTTTTATTTTGAAGTAATTCTTGACCTTTATCCAGCTCCTGTTTCCTGGTGAAGACTTTTCCTGTATCGACTCTAAAGCTGAGCGAGTCAACCTTTGGGAATGAAATAAAGGATTTACAAACATTCAAACGCGTATTCTTGTTTTATTGAAAGGCCGGTGAACTCGCCGCTGAGTGTTGCTGCAGTAAATTGTACTCGTGAAGATCTCTTGAAATAAGATCCAGGCTTTGGAAGAGGGAGAGAAACGTTGAACTCACTCCTCCTGACTAAATAAAATAATATATTTTAAAAGATTCACTTGGGACGAAACAAATGAAATGAGTCTGAGGACATTTAGACATGCGGCGCAGTTCCGACTCTCCTGGGATCATTTCTGAAGTGTCTTCCTACCATTTTTCATTCCCGAGTTATTGGCCTTTGAAGAGAGGCAGATTTCAAAGTCAAGGTTGGCAGTGAATGTTTGGGTCCAACTTCCTGCAACAATGACACTGAGGCAAAGCCGTCACTTTAGCCCTTCTGTTGCCCTTCAAAAAAAAAGGTTCCATCCGTTCCTGACGCTGATTTCTCTGTTTCATTGAAGGACTCGCATCCACTCATCTGTCTCGCTGCCCGAGGCCTTGAGAGAACGCAGCATTGCATAAGCAGAGCTTTGTTCCAGGTAGATAGTGGAGCGTTATTCCCTGAAAGGAAACACTGTTCTGTATAATGGCTGGTGCCGCTTCATCATCAGACATCCTGCTGTTCTGTGGAAGCCAGGGGGTGGCCAGGGGGTGTTCCTCCTAAGACCATAAACATGTCCGATCAGAGTTCTGTCCTAATTAAAGATCTGTCTCGATAAGCCATCGACTCCCCCCCAGTGGCTGGATGAGGAATGGCATCTGAACGCAACTCGAGGGAGGTCCGGACAGCGTATGAAGGAAAATTAAAGTGCTGTGTTGAACCATTAATGAACAGATGTCAGTGTTAACTACTACACTCTTGTAGTATACTAGAGTACGTGGAATTAAACGACAGCAGTTAATTATACACAGCATTTCATTTATTGACCTGACTGTATGTAACACTAGCTGTAGATCACTGTTCGGATTACGTTCAAACTTTAAACGGCTCTACATGAAAGCTCTACAAGATGGTCCAACACAGGAAACCAAGATGAGGCTCTACATGAAAGCTCTACAAGATGGTCCAACACAGGGAACCAAGGAGAGTCTCTACATGAAAGCTCTACAAGATGGTCCAACACAGGGAACCAAGGAGAGTCTCTACATGAAAGCTCTACAACAAGATGGTCCAACACAGGAAACCAAGATGAGGCTCTACATGAAAGCTCTACAAGATGGTCCAATACAGGAAACCAAGAGGAGGCTCTACATGAAAGCTCTACAACATGATGGGCCAACACAGGGAACCAAGGAGAGTCTCTACATGAAAGCTCTACAAGATGGTCCAACACAGGAAACCAAGAGGAGGCTCTACATGAAAGCTCTACAACATGATGGGCCAACACAGGGAACCAAGGAGAGTCTCTACATGAAAGCTCTACAACAAGATGGTCCAACACAGGAAACCAAGATGAGGCTCTACATGAAAGCTCTACAAGATGGTCCAATACAGGAAACCAAGAGGAGGCTCTACATGAAAGCTCTACAACATGATGGGCCAACACAGGGAACCAAGGAGAGTCTCTACATGAAAGCTCTACATGATGGTCCAATACATTTATGTTGGTATTTCCAAGGTCAGACATATGCATGCCTTGATTTATACAATGTATGAGTAGTACTGAATGGAGAGAAAAACACTACATATACTTCAATATATGTTGTATACACTAAGAAAATACAAGTAGGTTGAGTACTTGTAGGAGAGGGAAGAGAGGTAATGTGTCCATTCAATGAATATATGGTTTGGTTCTGTTCTGACGGTAAAACAGCTGCTTCATTTTCACTTACATTCCTAAATCTCCAGTCATCTAATCTAATTCGCTAAAATTACTTTTCCAAAGAAACAAGCATTAGAACATAAAGCAACCTCCCCCAATAACCTTTGATCGGCGCATTCATGACATCTAATCCATGATGATGCGATTAGGAGAGGGGACAGGGAAGCGTGACGTGTCCGGTCAGTTCTTCTTTCTCTGATGGCTTTTAGGAGGACAGGAAGGGCGAAGAGCTCAGCTGATCCTGAAAGAGACAAGACAATCTCAGAGCGGAGACACCTCTGTTTTAACCTAGAAGAGCTTCGTGTTTTAAACAAAAGAGTTTCGGCTGTGGAGTCATGAGTGATCATTCATCGATTCATTTTCATGTCCGCTTTGTCCGCCTTCCGGGTCACGGGTTGTTGCTGGAGCCTATGCAAGCTGGCTACAGGTGAGTGGCAAGGTACAGCCTGGATGAGGCGCCAGCTCATCATGGGTCCACAGAGACAGACAATTTGGAACGATCAATTCACCTAAGCTGCATGTTTATGGAGGAAACCGGAGAACCCACAGAGAACCCACGCAGACACAAGGAAAACATGCAAACTCTGCACAGAAAGAACTCAAGCCCGGTACCTTCTCGCAGGCCTGATGCGGCCCCCGGGCCTTGACTTTGACATATGTGGTGTAACTGATTGAAAGTGGCAGCTCAGGGAAGGTAAATTAAGTCATGGGCAGACACATTAATTGATCCGGCTCTGGACCAGCAGGGATTTAGACGTAAGATGCGTTTTTTTTACTTTTTTTCACTTTGATTCCTCTGTGCCCTCTGGTGCCACGTTGGTGTCCAAGAAGTCTGGGTGCTGCAGTTCCTTTAGGTATGTAGGCGGAGTAAGAACATGAGTGGAACCTACACGGGACAAAAAGAACACAAAATGGTAATCAAGGACTAGAAGTAATGGATGAAAGTGTGTTTGGATCGGTCAGGATAAAAAAAATTAACTCACTTGGGTTTCACTGAAATGTTACAAAATGCTCCCCAAAAAGAGCCTGATTGATCAGTCGTAAAGTCGAACTCTCGTAAGTCGCACAGCTCGTAAGACAATCACTAACTGTACATATTTAGGCTGCCAGAGATGCATCTATGTGTTGTAAGTTTTCACAGAAGGAAATCAGGAATTCCTCGACTCATTGATATTTCAGTTCAGTAGGGAACTTGGTAAACTCACCAATCAGCGCTTCCCACTTGCCATTGGCCTGGGTGACCTCATAGACACAACGCATCTCACTGTACGTCACCCCGCCGATAATAAAGACAATGATCCTGGGCCCTGTCTTCATCTCCGTGGGGCCCCGGTTCTTGTGCCAGTTACCATAGCGAGCACTGAAAGATGGACAGTCAAGTCTTCTTTATAAATGGCAAATGGACTGCACTTATAAAGCGCTTTCAACATCTTCATGGTGGCCAAAGCGCTTTACAAGAAAGCCTCACATTCACACACTCGTTCACACTCCAGTTTGGGATATGGGGGAGCAATTTGGACAGTCAGAGCTGGGATTTGAACCACCGACCCACTGATCACTGGACGACCCACTCTACCAACTGAGCCACAGCCACCCAATCTACAGTAGCACAGGTATACCACAAGGCTCCATCCTCTGCCGTATTTTCAACGTGACGTTTTACTGTAAGTGTAGGCAAAGTGCAGTGAGAAACCCCACCTTGATGGAGCGCTGGCTTTGGCAGATACTTGTCGCTGTGAAATGTACGGGTACAGCTTGTAGTCCAGTTTGTCCTCAATAGCATCCTGTGGGAATGTGTTGGTCACAACAGATGGCTTCATAAACAGACTATCATAGAGTTATCTGAAGTCACATTCAGATGGGATCCCTATTATAGGTAGAGGTGTGGAATAAATATATATTGTGATTGGTTTAGTGATTGGTTGAGGCCCGGTACCGGTCCGTAAGGAATTTGTTACTGGGCCGCACAGAAAGAAGAACTCATTTATACAATTTCCATTGTATCTATTATTATTATTAAAGGTGTCTTATTTTGAAAAACTACCGGATTTTCTCCAACGTAACATTCGCCTGTGAATTTACATGCTTTACGTTACTAAAAACAGACGTGAACTAGCGAAAATTAATAAAAAACAAACGTCTTTGGAGAGCTTCTTTGCTAAGGGGAAATGCCCAACAGAGGAGGAAGAAGAGGAGTCGACGACCTCCAAGAAAAGAAAACTTCTTTTAGCAGACAAACCAGGAGTCAGACTTAAAACTCGAGGCAACGAAGGGTTCAAAACTGCTTCGGCACAGAGACCAAGAACCCTGGATTAATGGAATTTATGAAACAAAAAAAACTTGAACATGAAGGACAGAAGCCAGTTGAGACCACAACTAATGGTGAGTAGATATTGGTGTACCGGTAATACTTGTTTAATAGTTATTGCAAGTGCATAATATAACGTTTATTGGTAAGATTATATTCCTTATTTTGGATTGAATTTACCCCCCGGTTTGCGAAAAAAATTGCCTGCCATGCAACCGGAAGGAAACGTGTTGGAGACCACTGATCTAGAGTACAATTCTATTTGAATGTCTCCATCAAAATGTTCTTTGATTTTTACCTAGATCCCATCAAACAAAAGAAAAAGGCACAATGGTAGTTCAGGCCATTTTCTCTTTACGGACTTTCTCTGGCTCCTAAATCACTAAATGACATACTGCTAATACTTGAGTGGTAGCTGAGGAGTACCTCGATGAGGTCCTTAATGAGGGGAGTCCATCTGGAGAGTTGGTAGGTCTGCTCACTGATCCTCTCCTTGCGATCAGGCTTCTTGGCTTTCTTTGTGGTGCCCTGTGAAGTACATGATGCTTCCAGTCATGTTAGCATGGCACATCTTCAGTCTGGAAGTTTAGTCACTACCTACACCAAGGAGTTTACATGTTCATGTGTCCATTGATTGGTAGTTAGTTAGTTTCTCAGCAGGATTGCATTGACCTACTGTAGGGACACTTGGTAGAAAGTTCCACATTATCTTGAATCAGTTTCGATCGATGTTCACACCTTGAGGCGGGCCTGTGTCCCTCCCCCACTAACTCCCCCTGTCTTCCCCTCTCCTGTGCTCCTGCAATCGGTTCATTCCCCTCACCTGTGCTCCTGTCATCACCTGCAACACATCTCTCATCAGCCCAGACTCTACATATACTCTACTCTACATGTCCAGAGGAGAGACGGGGACTATATCGGTAGAAGGATGCTGAGGATGGAGCTGCCAGGGAACAGGGCTAGAGGTCGACCCAGGAGAAGATACATGGACGTAGTGAGGGAGGACATGAGAGTGGCTGGTGTTGGGGAGGACGATGCAAAGGACAGGGTGAAGTGGAGAAGGTTTGGTTGCTGTGGCGACCCCTCAGGGGACAAGAAGAAAGTCCAGCAGCAGCCAATAGGGTTAGATGTATGACGTGCAGGTGAAACGAATTAAGAAAGGTGTACTATGACTACAGAAGTGGCATCAAGCTGCTCCTAAGGTTCACATGATGAGTCGTTCAGGATTTATTCACCATGGAGTCAGAACAGCTCACCTCAGAAATGATGGGAACGCCCATATGAGCCATGTTGGAGATGATGTCGCTGTCCTCGGGTGGGACGCTGGCATGCTGCAGGAGCTTACACAGGTTCTCCTCCGTCACACCTGAAACACACACAGATACACAAGCACATGAACCTTAGACCTTCACATACAGAATGAATATGCATGGACGATTTATTGACGATGGAAAACAGCTATGAATGAATGCCTGACCATTCTTAAGAAAGATGTAGAGCAGGATGATGCGGATCTTGTCCGAAACGGAAACGTTGGCGTCCAGCAGAATGGGTACGATGAGCCGCATGGGATCCTTAATCTTCTCTCCTTCTGCATCGATGCCCATCGCCAGATCCTTAAACATGGTAAAGGACAGAAAGAGGCGAAAGCCCCACACTCGTTTCAGCCGAACACGACCTGCGGAGAAAATCTGGCTTCGATGTCAGGGAGCTCTATTTCCTCACAATCGCAGACAAAAAGGTCAAAAGAATGTTTTTGTGTCAATCGACCCCTCCTACGTAGCGTCATCCTCAGTCTGAACTGAATTTCCGGTACCCACTTTAATGCTGACGGATAGTCACTTGTGCATTTCTAACTCTATAACACCGGCGTGTGTGATTTATTCACCTGTTCCACACGACAGAGTTTATCCACTGTGCCCTGGTAACGGTTCATGCAGTCCTCAGCCAGGTGGAGGTGCGTTGAATACTGAGGTCAGTGGTACAGGAGAGAGGCTGTTAGTATGACTCCTGAATCTGCAAAACAAACCTCTGTACTCTGTGTCTATGGTGATTACAGCATCCCTTTACTTGTATGCTTCATGCTAAAAAAAAAAGTTTTATACCACCTTGAATCTTACATGAAATGTATTTAATGAATGAATAAACTGCAAATTGGTGGCATCTGGATCGGGATTGTAATCCAGTCCAGGATCTGCCCAGTTCTGCATCTGTCTGTGTCCAGGAATCTTTCTCTTGACTGCTTTATTGTTATTTTTCACTCTACTTATATTTTAAAATGGCCAAACATCACCGTGTTGGAGCCTCGAAAATATAATCAACTCTCCCGCGACCATAAAATCATATCCCGAAACAAACAAAAAATCTGGACTGGAGTCACAATTGTACGAGCGTGCACGATGTCACAAGGTCAGAGTCGCACGACTCTGCTTTCAGCTCGGCCTTGGAGTGATGCAGCCTCTCGGTGCTTCAGACTAACTGCAGCAGCATTTAGAGCAGCTGCTTCAGCCCTACCTTGCTGAGCTCCTTCTGATACTGAGGCATCTTCTTCAGCATCTGAGACAGCTCCTTCATGGTGGTCTGAAACAAACAGGCTCGCTTGGTATCTCAAACATGAAGTGACTGAGGAATCTCACGTCATCCGCAAACATGATAACCGAGTGCATACAGTCTGTATCTCACTGCCAAATTGCATCTGGATCTGATCTAGAATGAGGTCAGGAAATAATATGACATTTTTAAATTGAAAACCCATTTATGTATTCAAAAATCAACTTTTACTTTTCATGGTTGGTGTATAAAGATACCAAGAACAAACTAGAACCTTTTGGTGCTGATCCAGATCCCCATGTGAACGGTGTGGATTCAGTTAGCAGGGGAATGAGCTGCTTGGAGGAGGTCTGTGCTCTCTGAGCGCTCTCCTTGTTTAGCTAATGGGCAGCTTCCTCTCACAACAAACCTGCTATACTGAACTGGAGCCTACATTTCGTGAATGGTCGTTTATGTGTCGGTCCTGTGATGAACTGGTGACTAGTCCAGGGTGCACGCCGCCTCTGAGCCTGCACCCCTGCACAGGATACGCGGCTGCAGCAGATGGATGGATGGATTATGAAGCACCAAACACAACTACAGAGACCCTCGATTACCGAGCAACAGAACCTGCACATCATCCGAGAAGGGGAGTGAACTAAAGTGTTGGTTAAAAACACATTAAAGTTCTGTCCTGAGTTCATCCAAACACGTGGCAGGTGTTAAATCCAGACTGAGTGCATTCACTAACAGAGATACCAGCTTGAAATGAAACCTATTGATTCTTCCTCGTCAGGCATCCCTAATATGTGTTCTACGTTCGGCTGACTAGCTGTGACAGGAAATGTGTTTGACTCCATCCATGTTTCCTGGCTCTCCGTCCGCCTCGGCGACCTTGTGAAGGCCACGGTAATGCAGCCTGAAAGCGAGACGCGAGGCCGCGCGACCTCTACCTTCTCCCCGGTGTTCATCTTTTTGCTGGCGGAGAACTCCTTCAGCGAACGAGTCACAGCCCTGCGAGACAGGAGAGGACAAGGGAGATGAGTCCTGCCGCGGCGGCGATGCCTTCTGCGTCACCGCGGTAACAAGGTCGCTCACGTCGAAACCTCCGCGATGTGTTTGTGTCTCAGGCTCAGCCACAGGTCGTCGTCCTCGTCCAGCACCACCTCTTTGGTCCTCGTCTCTCCCATCCCACTGGTCTCAAACCTGGCGGAGAGAAGACGGACTGTGATCCTGTCTCAGACGATTCAAAGGAGAGGAAAGGCAATGGAGCAAGCGAGGCGCTGCGCTCGCTCATCCCCTACCTGTAGACGTCATTCTCGATGCCCAGGAGGTCGTAGGACATGGCCTGCAGCGTGAGCTCGTGCAGGAGAGGCGACACCGGATCGAATCCTCGGTCAATGATGAGCAGCTGAGTGCGGGACTTGTCTGGACCCTGAACACAAACAGGACCAGAGAGCACTGAGCTCACTGTTTCACCCTCGTCCTGCAGCGCATCGTTTAATATTAGTACGTTAATATAAGTGCTGCTAGATGTGAGGATTCCCAAATGACGAGTGTGAAAACTGCCCACATGAAAACTCGACTTTCGTGCATGCATGCAAAGAAAAACAACCTTTAAAGTTTCGACTAATGCAGAAACTCGATCCTCCCTGAGACAGCCCAACGTGTCTGCAACACTCATGTTATCTCGTTCATAATTCATGGTGGAGGCGGAGGTCAACCAATCAGGTGCCACACACCTGTTGGTCAGAGAAGAACGTCTAAACCCAAGGCCCAATCCTTTAGCCCCAGTGGCCTACCTCTCCTATAGTAGGGTCGTCTGCCTTGTACCCATCCAGCTTCTCCTGAAGCATCTGAGCCAGGACTGCACAGTCTTTGTACTCTCTGAAATCACACACACACACAGACACACACACAGCATTGTAACGCAGCTGTACCTGTAATGAATGCTGTCGGTTTGTTCTCTGCTGGTACAAGGCGGCATGCACTGGACTGTGTGTTGTCCCTGCTGGTCTCACCCTCTGTACCGGACTCCAGGATACTCTTTAAGTGTGGCGCAGAGGGTGGCGAGCTGCTCGGCACAGCGCTCCAGCATGTTGTGCTTCACGTCGGCTTTAAAGGGGCTGTAGAAGTCCTGAAAAGCCTCCACTTTGTCCAGGGAGAACACCTAAAAGCAGAATACACGGCAGGTCAAAGGTCAGCGCTGCACCGGTGGCCCGCCGGGAGCAGTCGACCCAATCCAGGATTTCTTCTGGATCAACAACATTTATTCAACTGTTCCTGGTAAGATTCCTAACATTTCCTAAAAATGTCATCAAGCTCCTTCCGTAACTTTTTAAGTTATATTAGCACAAAATATTTCACTGCTTTATATTTGTGTCTCAGCTAACCGGCTAAAACGAGTATCCGGTACAGATGATGCAGCGCAGCAGCAGGTTACCTGCCATGGTCTCATCCCGGTCGAGACAAAGTCTTACCTGGGATTCGTAGGGCAGAAAGGCGATGTGGATCTCAGTCAAGGCCTTCATGGCTTTGGAAGCTCGAGATTTGGTCAACAGTCCAAACAAGGATTCTGGGATCGCTGCCCGGAGTCACAGAAAGACATGACGCTTAGACAAAATATCAAACTGCAGTAGACAACTTCTTGGCAGATACTTTTATACTACATTATATTGTATTGTGTATTTGTTTTTACAGTTTTGCTGGATTTACTCACTGTCTGTGAAGAAGACGTGCGCTGCTCTGTACCTCGGATTCTGAGGGTCCCTGAAGTCATCAATCAGACCTTCAACAGACTGACAGCGGAGATCATGGAGAGAAATTTGGAACAAATAACATTCTGCATTCAAAATGACTTTTAAAGGGCTGAGAACATCCATCCTGCCCCCAAACAGCCAAAATAGCATCCTGATGCATTCCTAATGGTGGATCGAGACGTGCAGCCTGGTTTACCTCATCCGAGGGTGTGATCAGGTAGATCGCATCCATGGTGGGCAACGGCTCGCGCCGCTTGTTTATGTCTTCTACAACTGAGGAGCAGACGGGAATAATCAATAAATCATCTATGAGCTTGATCAGTAGAGTATTCCTTCTGGCTTTTCATTTGCTGCTTACGCTGCAAACTAAACCCAGCTAGCACAAAGCACGCCATTGCTTTGCATGACGAAAATATCAAGCACACATGCCTCTGCAAAGTTAATTACATTAAATCCTAATCTGATTTACAACCATTCATTTATTCTGGAGTTATCGTAACACGCTGAGAATGATCAGGGCTCTCACAGGGATGACAGGGAACTTTATTTCTGCCAATATTCTCCAAACTTTAATGGTTCCTTCTTTCGTCACGTCAAGGGAAAGAAATTAAAAACACAAGCACGGCGGAAATAAAATAAGCATCCGAATGTTCAAATAAAAACAGGCATAAGATCAAATAAAAACCTTTAAGAACAAAAATGCACTTTGAGAGTCGACGGTCTCATATAAACTTTAGAAATGAAAGAAAGGATAAACATTGGGAACTTAAATTCCAATGAGATCAGGGATTACACGTAAATTAGCCCGATGTCTACCCCCCCCCCCGCCTCCCTTCATCCACCTTCCATCCATCCACAGCCGTGGACAGAGGTCACACTTACTTGTGATTCCCTCTGACATGACGTCTGTCATCTTACAGCAGGAGGACACCATCCTCATGCTCAGTTTGTCCACCACCAGCACCTGAAAGGCATCACACGCCGCCCGGACGTTACCGCGGGAGCCCTGCTCGCATCATGGGAACGCAGCCAGAGCGTGACGGAAGCCTTACCTTCCACTTTCCTTTCTCTCGTGCCTTCTTGATGACGTTATTCATTATTTCTGTTAAGAAAGGACATTTTACATGTGAATATTTTAGAAGGGCTGAGAGGAGATTGTTCTTGATGCCACTGCATATGAAGCGTGAAACTATGTGAAAATGGTCGTTGCACCGACTGGCTGTGATGCATTTATCTATTTTTTATTATTGTTATTATTTACTTGCACCCACACAGACTTGTCCGTGCACTGATACATTAGGGTTCATCAGGGCGACAGCTGTTTCACTATGTGAACCTGGACTGTCTTTATGCTCCTGTTACATTCGATAATGAATGGAGTTCGGCTGCTGTACCTTGTGCGTAAACGGCACAGACTGTGGTCGTACATTTACTGTTACTGTTTGCACCTATTTCTCCCATGAATCGAGTATTCTGTCACATCTAAAGCATCATTTTATCCAAGTGGACCGCCCGCCCGGGAGACATTTATTTTCTCACATGCATGGGACAGAGGATTGGGAGATCGGGGAGTCAATTCATTATGGGAGAAAACGCACCGTCTTCTGCGCCGTTTTAAACACAGATTGGAGGATATTTAACAAGTAAAGACTTGAATATGAGCGTTCACACGGCATCTTAATAATGAAGACTACAAATAATTATATAGTTAGCATTCATAATATCCTACAGTAACTCACACACACATTAGAGACAATATCATTGATGAATGATCCGCCCCCGAGATGTCAATCAAACTGGTGATTTTGAGCGGCGTCCCAGTTTCTCCCACTGGGGGCTTTCAGCGTCTGTCCAGTCCAGAGGGTCTGGTGCTGGGAGGAACCGGGCCACTGCAATCACTGCCTCTAATCTGCCCCAATCCTCTTACCCCGGCCTCCACTCACATCGCTGTGTCTGTCCCGTTTCTGTGTCAGCGGACATGACGTCGCCCGCTGACACACACACACACACACACACAGACAGACACAAAGCAGGACAGACACCCAGAGTCGTGTCCTGTTTCTACAACGGGTCCGTCTCGGAACCGTGGAGTCGTACTGAGTCTGAGGAGGAGCTCAAACGATGAGCGGATGTTCCTCCAGCCATTTAACGGGATTACGGAGAAGTGTTAGTGGCCGAATGGGATGTGACATGTCACACAGCAGAACAGCTGTCTGCATGTAGAACAGTAGAGTTTAATAAAATAAAAGACTTTAGGGGTTGATAAAAGCTCTACTGTGTTTTTATCAAACTAATGTAGACTTTTTATTACATTTCTTGATAAATCGATCAGGTATCGATGAAAATACGACACGTATTTGGAGAACTCTTATTTCTAGCCTTGTATGAATTGTTGTTTCAGACTTTTTGTTAATCAAAGTAAGATATTCAGAAATATTTATACAATTGAATCTTGATTTTACTCGCTGATGATTCTTTAAGGCCTCATCCAAGAGGCTGCTTCACTTCTTCAGCACCTGCTGATGGCGAGATGAAGACAAGAGGACACTTGTCCTCAATCACCGCGACAGATCATCATCATATCCGAGAGAGTTTATGAACTGAAACGCTGACGCGCTAAAGAGAGCGTCACGTCATTGACACTATGACGCGATCTGCCGTCATTGATAAACAGGTGACCGTGAAAGCGTCTGTTGCTGAGTTCGGTCCTCCTCCTCCTCCTCCTCCTCCTCTCGGGATGATGTCAAAGCGCTTAATCCGCACAGAGATTAGTGAAACGGGATTTACAACCAACCAGAACTCCGTGCTCCATTACGCGCAAATAGAACGGCGCAATAGTGATGAGCCGTTGTACTATAAAATATTTAAATACATATTTGGAGATAAATCTGGAAAGGCGCCACTTCGCAACTGGTTGGATGAGTTTGTGCGTCTTTTACGCATCAACCTTCCAAAAACGACCAAGCTGCCACCTGGAGCTGGACTGTCTTCTGTCTCCATCTCGCTCGCATCTCTCATCCGCGTCACTTCTCGTGGATTAGGATTAATATCCATCCGGTCGGACGTGGATCGCATATCAGCATAAAGAAGTCAAAAATCAAAGAGCCGCTCTTACTCTCTCCAACGATGGCTTTCAGTCCAAGCGGTGCCATGGTGTCCTCTGCGGCGTCCACTTCACACCAACCTGTCCGGAGCGCTGTGGCAACGTCAAGCTCAGAACGACACACGCACTTCCGCTCCAACCGCCTACAAAATAAAAGCCGACAGACTTCCGCCAAGATCCAGACGTAAAAGAAGGTTTTCCAGTCGCTGACTGATCACAGACATTGTGTGGTGGAACAAAAGTATCAGCCCGCAGAACGACCAAGGGTGCGCGACGGGATTAACGTTAGGAGCTGTCTGAAAATAGGAAGTGCAGGTCAAATAGGAAATTAAGTAGAATTAAAAGGCGTTACATTTGCTGTGCTTTCGTTACTTTTGTGAAAACTGAGCCCCTTTTTGTTTGCCATGGTGATGGATAGACTATCAGATGAGGTGAGACAGGAAGCTCCTTGGGATATGATGTTTGCAGATGACATTGTGATCTGCAGTGAGAGCAGGTAGAGGAGAATCTAGAGAAGTGGAGGTCTGCTCTAGAAGAGAGAGGAATGAAGGTGAGCAGGAGTAAAACAGAGTACATGTGTGCAGGAGAAGGTCGATTTGCTGTGGCGACCCCTGACAGGACAAGCCAAAAGTAAAGTATTTGTTTGATTTCATAGCAATGAATGTGAACATTCTCGATCACCAGATTCAGAATATAACTTGTATTCAAATGAGAATCTGAATGTCTATTAGACCCTATACAGAAGTTATTGTCTCATTTTTATCCAGTCATTGTTGAAAACAAATCATCGCAATCACTCCTCACCCCTCCTGCAATCGCAAAGAAAATTCCATTTTAAAAAGGTGTGGGAAGGGAAGATGATCATTCTCTAAATCCAGAATCTACTAAAGAGCCCGAAATGCCTCAATAAAAGATGCAACCGATGTAAGCTGCACAGGATAATAGCGCTACTGTGCATTATTGAATGATGATTGTTGAAAAGAATGCCGTAGCGTTCTGCAGCACATCAAATAAATGGATTCCTGAATCCTGCCTGATGGTGACATACAAGTCCAGTAAGATAGTCAAGACATGAAAAAACAAATAAGCAGGAATCTGTGAATTGGACAGAGGAGAATTCTAATTTGGGACTTTTTTCTTGAGCTTACAAAACAAGGCTGCATATTGATTTCTGCCAGCGGCGTTTCAGTAGCTGATTACAGAACTACACTCACTAGATGGTTAATTTTGCTGTTTTGGGGTTGGTAGTGACCCCAAACCACCATAATAGTGTAGAAACATGGGAAAAAGGGAGTTTTTCCTAATATGTCTCCTTTAATGCATTTGTTTTTAAAGACATTGTCTTTGCTGTAGAACATAACCTCCAGTTTCAACACTCCACTTTATATCAACGTTTATATTGGCTAGAGCCGTGTGAATTCGTTAAATAGACACAGATGTTTGTGGAGATTCCAGCAGTCAGAGAGCAATAAGCTCAACAGAACAGGCCTGTATGTGTATTTAATTAGTATCTGGGATAGGATCAGATAACAGAGAGAAACTCTGAAGGGGAGGGAGCATCCTGAGTTTTAAAATGCAGTGGCTCATCTTCATTCTGATCTTGAGCGAAACCTCAGAGTGCTTCAGGCTAGCAGCTGCAGAAAGTTCTTGTTCCACGAGTCAACAAACAGAGAAACACTTTTTAATTCAAACATCATTCCCACAGTATACCTTGAATACAAAAGGCTGCTGATGCGTTTATTTAACTAAGGCCTGCATAACGTTTATAATAATAATAATGTCATTTAATGATTGTCTGTCTTTGTGTGGCCCTGCAATGAACTGGCGGCTTGTCCAGGGTGTGGACAGCTGGGACAGGCTCCAGCACGATCCGCGACCCGGTTCAGAAGATGAATGAATGAATGAATGAATGTAATTTAAATGGATATACAGAGAACACATTCTTACAAACAGCAAGTACGTAAACATGGTGAACGGTTTAATAGTTTCGGGAAGGTGCTTTTCGTTGGAGACCGGCTATGAATCGTTACCTTTCCTACGTTCAGTGAACGCACCGCCGCTGGGAGGTGGGCGTTGTCCAACTTTAAAGAGGGCGTGTCTGGCTGGGGGAACCAGCCGTGTGAAACCCGCCCGTCGCCCGTCTCCCCTCCAGGCTTCAGTCCGTCCCGGTGATGTCGGAGAGGACGTGAGACGTTCTGCGTTTGTCTTTAACGCCCGCCCCGCAGTGAGACGAGGAGCGTCGGAGCCTTTCTCCGCCGCCATGGGGGACGTGGTTTCCAGCCACCTGGACGAATCTAAGCGGGAGCTGGTTTCAGGTGAGCGGCGGTTGTTCTTAACTGTTTGTTGGCGGCGCCTTCGGGGACTTGAGGCGGTGGTGGGTTAAACCGGGGACGTGTCTCTGGTGGGTTTGGTCTCCCGTGGAATCACCCGTGCGTGTTCTGGAATGAAATAGAAATGCTTTATTTATCCCAGACCTGGGAAATTAGTCATAAAATAATGGGATGCGTCTATTTAAAAAAAAAAAAAAAAGCAACAATTGAAGGGACTAAAGGGGCATAAACGCGAGTCTCGGGTGGATCCAGGCGTGGCGGGGGACACTTCGAGACTGGCTCGGAAGTTACATCATTTTATGAAACTGGAAAACCCCCAGAAAAACGGATTCACTACATTGAACTGGTTATTTCATTCTGAGCCCTTCTCTGCCTCGGCCAGTATATATGAACAGGTGGCCTGTCAGAGCCTGCTCAGGTAAAGTCACCTGAGTTGCTGTGTACAGGGGGCGGCTAGGTACGGAAGCCTGTAGGCACAGGTGAGGCGCAGGTGAGGCACAGGTGATGCAGCTGTCATTCAAAGGACTGTCCGAAAGTAGCTAATGGCGTAAAAGCTGCTTGACGTTAATAATGGGACGCAGGTTCTGATGCGTCGGCGTGAATCCTGGATCAGAACAGTTCTGTTGATTTTCTTAAGCGTAATAATTTGTCTGATAATTTTGTCCTCCTCAAAGTTGGCATCCTCGGCTAACAGAATCCTTCCCCAGATCGCGTTCAGGCGTCGGCCATTCCCCCCCGACAGGTGGCTAGCTTATGCTAACATTTTGTCTCTGTTCCCGGTTGAAATGACCCGACTGACCCGCTGACTGGCGTAACAAAGACAGAATAGTAACGGTTGTTGTTGTTTCTGATTGACGACGGCTCTGGGAGAACACTGGAACAAGTTCGGGCTGTAAGTCTTACGCAACAGCCCAATCGCTAAAATAGGGTAACCTTAGCATTTAGCAACGAGCTAACAGATCTGGTTGAGTTATAGTTTTACCTCGAGGCTTAAATAAATATGCGGCTTGTTTGCTGATATTTCAGAATTATAATTTTTTTAACACTATGTTAGCTAGGTAGTGGTTGAACGCTAATATTTGCTGTTGTCTAACGGGTCTGTGCGAATTACTGTTTACTTTTTAATCCTGCAGAAGCGTGGTTAGTCATGTCTGAGCGAGCACCTGTCCAGGGGTTGAACCAGGTCAGGTCAACGTCTGGGCGCCGGTCAGGAATCTACAAATGTGTCTTTTCTTTCAGAAAGCGTGACCTCGCCCCGTTTTAAGTACCGTCCTGATGCAATCTGAATCTGATGTCCTCGTAAAGCGCTGCAATAATGGTGCTGACTAACTCAGGAAGACACATCTGTGTTAAAGGCCAAGCGTCTTTCCTTTTTTTTTAAATTCGTTTAGGCGCTCACAGATGTGGAATCTGAGGAATGCATGAAAAAGAGTGTGTGAGGCTGGCTGGAACCTCCGCCGGGCCTTGAGCTGCTGCTCATGAATGTGCGCTTGATGTTTGGTTTCACAGCGTCGCCATTGAAACCAAGTCAGCGGGTAATGTGGTCGCCCACATTCACGCTGGATTAATGGCCGTCGGAGCGAGGACTGGATTCGGGACCGACGGAGCGAGGACTGGATTAGGGCCCGTCGGAGCGAGGACTAGATTAGGGCCCGTCGGAGCGAGGACTGGATTAGGGGCCGTCGGAGCGAGGACTGGATTAGGGGCCGTCGGAGCGAGGACTGGATTAGGGCCCATCGGAGCGAGGACTAGATTAGGGCCCGTCGGAGCGAGGACTAGATTAGGGCCCGTCGGAGCGAGGACTGGATTAGGGCCCGTCGGAGCGAGGACTGGATTCTCACACGGCGCTAGAAATGCTTCGTATTTAGTTTTGCTGACTGGTGCTTCATTAATCGAAGATTAAAGATCCATTTGCGGTCGAACCCTCAGAATGTTCTTGGACAGTGAAACGCTAACCTTCATCGACTCGTTTTATGTGATGACGATGATGACGTTTGCTCTGATATCTAACGGACGGCAGAAACACGATTCCTCCGACTTCCCGCTGCCGCCTTGGCCGGTGGGTGAGGGGCCAGGAAACAGGAAGTCCCTAACAGTGTAATTTGCCCTGCCTCTGTTGTGTCTCTGGGGGGGGGGGGGGGGGGGGGGGCGTGACACTCTCACCTTCAGCACACGCCCTCCCCAGCGCAGACACCTACTTTCAATAGGTTCAGATAGTGGAAATACCTGCTGGGGGGGGGGGGGGGGGCACATTACAACACACGCTTGTGGGGGGGCGAGCTTCAACCTGTGCTTCAGAATGTTTCTGTTGGAGGGTGGGGTGTTAGCCCTTTATGGCCGATTTTAAGCAGCCTGTGAGCGTCGCGGTGTTTGCTGTGTCTGATTTTATTACAGGGCAGTGAACCACACATTTCTGTTTTTGAATGATGTCACATTTCTCGCTCGCTGGTCGCTTGTTGGGCTCGCCGTTGTTTTTGGTATGTCGGTTATTCCGCTCCTCTTTCCGTTTTCAGTCTTTGTCTCTTTCCGAGGCGGTTCAGGAATACTCGCGTCCTTTCAGTTCACTTTGTGGTCGTGATGTTCCCTCTGACCGGATCGTCGTGCAGCATCCCAGTATCGGGTGTTGGCCCGGTACTGGGATTATCATGCTGTTAGAGTGACTCTACTTGGAACTAGTTGACCTGCCCAGCGCTGAAGCGTCTGTGTCCATGTTTAGCTGAAGCAGCCTTCTTGCCCTGGATCCGAGTGCAACCCTCTTGTTTCACAGACTGAATTTATGAGCCAGCCTCTGGCTCTAACTCGGTGGAATGTTTTTGTTAAGGCACTGAGGAGCAAAGGGGGGGGGGGGGGGGGGGGTCTATTAAAGCTGCACAAAGTTTATCTCCACGATGTCCTCAAACTGCTGAGCTGTCATTGATCAGGTAAACAATGTGATTAGATTATCGCCGCAGTGGAAGACGGTCGTCGTCATCATTAGAGCCGAGCTGCTCTCAGCTCTGCAGAGGCTCTCCGGACAATTAGCCCGACCGAGTCAGCTCGCCCACAAGCGGGGGGGGGGGGGGGGTGTTCAATGGCTCCAGCTGCAGGAATAAGTCGGGATCCTTAACCCGTAGTTTCTACAGAAAAGAATTGACACCTGTCCCCTCACACCTCCTGACCTGGAGGTCAAGCGCTAGCATCACAACAACGCCATATAATGGCGTTATACCAAAGCAGTCAGTTTCCAGCAGCATCACCGCTGCCCCCCCCTAGGGTCCCCGGCAGAACTTCAGCACCAGGACTGATGTTAGTGTTGAAGGGTTGTTGCCTTGGGAACAGGCGTCTGTGATTTGAAATGGCCTAGCCTACTATTTTGAGTACGTCGCCTCGTGGATCCGTTTTAGCAAACGGAACTCCCGTGTCATTGTGGACTTAAATTAATTCTGTGCCGGAAACTGGGAAGTTCCCGTCTGCAGACATGGTCCCTTTTTTTGTTTTTTGGAAAGAGACAGACTTTCCCAAACCTCAGATGCGTCACGTTGTTTGTTGAAATGGTCATTTTGGTGGTTTAGGTCTTTGGTTATGCCCAAGAAGACATATCGGAACGTACTGTCTTCATGAGTTGATGCTTGATGGCTCTGCTCAGCCAGGAATCGGAAGGTTGCTGGTTGCTTTTAAGCTATGACAAAGAAGAGTGTCTGATTGTCTCCGTCTGTCTTGGGTGGCGTGTTTATGAATGGGGCTTTTGATTCCCTCCGCCGTCTGTTGTGGTCTGGCGGTCTTCTGATTACGCTGAGTGGCGTCTTCAAAAGGAGCCAAACCGAGGCAGCCCCGCCCAGATGGAGCAAATGAAGACCAGGAAAAAATGAACCTGAAATGTTGGTTTTCATTTTCTTGAAATGACTTTACCGACATGTTACGTTCACAGAATCTCTATTTTCTGTGTCTGGTGGGTCATAATAAATGTTCAAGATGTTTAAAGGATATATTGTTGGTATGTCTACAGACCTCGGAGGGTTAATGTGTGTTGATTCTGTCAGTCTGGTTTTTCAAGATAAAACACCGGTCAGACTCTATTAATCAATACAGAGCGAGATATATATATTCTTTGTGCAGCCTGGGAACAAATGTCTCACGGGCCGGTACCGATCGTAAGTACGGGTGGTCGTAAGTAGCGCAGGTCACAACTCCGATAGTACCTGTAACTATGAAATTGAAAGAAGAAACTGGGAGAGGAAAAATGGTGGAGCATCAGCAATCAGAGGAGTATAAGCATGGGGCACTGGAGAGTTTGAGTCACGGCACTAAGAAGAAAGCAACTGTTGATGTTCGATGCGTCACTTAAATGTGTCGCCAATCTGTTGAGATGTTTCTCCGCACAAAAAGCTCATTTTATCAGGTTTCTGTCGAAAACCGGTCCAGAATGAAAAACTGTAGTAACAGGTTTTTTTTGTACCTGATGAAAGAAGGGTTGGTGTTCAAATAGTCGTAGTAATAGTAGTAAATAATATTCTGTGGGTCTTGAAATGTAGGGTAAAATGTCTGGCACACATTTCCCGACTCGCTCTCTCTCTCATGGTTCCTAGCCGTGCTTCCTGGCCACCTGATTGGCCGCTCCGTTTGGTGCAGACGAGCGCACCCATCGGTCACTGACGATGTTGACGTGATTGAGTAATAATTTCCATGAGACAAAGCACGAGTTGGCGTCGGGTCTCTGACACTTGAAGCCGGGAAGTTGCACATGTTTCTCCGCCTCTTCCTGCAGCTGCTCTCGTCTCTGCTAATCGTCACATTCCTCATGAAACTTCCTGTCCAAAGGGCAAGCTTCCCAGAACGCTGTATTCCCACGAGCGTCAGCCAGTAGAAGAAATAAAGTGCAATCATTCACGTTGATTTTCAGGGAATCAACTTTATCCTTGGGAATCGTCTCTGTGCTGGTTGGGCTCCTCCTTCTTCTTTGTGACGGAAGCGGCCGGGTCAGAATGACCCTCTGCTGGTAACTTGAAGATTGGTGAAGTCTCAGTGGGAGAGCGCAGGGCTTCAGGTGACTCATACTGGCGGCATGCGCTAGAGTGTGTTCTCCTGAGTCACCGGGGTGGTGGATCAGTCATCGGTTCAAAGGATCTGACCAACATTCATTCACTTCTAGTGCAGACGGTTAATGAGGATGGGAATGGTCCCAGTTAGCCTGAACTCTGCTAGGACTTTGTGCCCACCAGCAGACAGAACTGCAGCCGAGGTCAAGTTTACCGTCGAGGTATTTCAAAATATGTGGACAGTTTTGTCCCGGATCGTCTGTCTCCCTCTTGAGCTGGATGTACGAGTCAGAGTAAATGCGAGCCAACGTCCACCTGAAAGTGGAACCATAAAAAAATGACTCCTTGCCCGTCCCGTTCGGTCAGGACATCGGGCCTCCTGGCAGGAACACCAAGAACCTCGTCTTGAACATTTCTACGCCGTTTCTTCACTCGCGTTCTCGTGAGCTTAAGGCTTGTCCTTTCCCACTGAGCTAATCATTAAGATTTATTGCGTTACATTCTTGGCAGTGTTCGTGTTTGTGGTCACGCCAAGTGTTTGTAATCGGAACACTGGCGGAGAACTCCATGAACCCCTCAGTGCACGTAGTGTTCGTGCACAGCCATTCCACGGATTTTAATGTTCTGCTTCTTCATGGAGCGGCCGCTGTGCAGCGGGACCTCGCTGTCGTCTTCAGGACGCTCTGTCCCGTGCAGCCAGAACTGAGCTCTGAGTCGGCCGCGCCCTCACACGTGGCACTGACTTGATCTGGATTCGGGCTCAGCCGGGACGGTGTAAGAGGCCGGACATGTGAACGGCGATGCTGTGCTCACCAAGTTGGATGTCTCACTTTGGCCTGGGAACATTTTTCCCACGTGAGGACCGCTTTGGTTCTGAGGCCAGAGGAGCTCCACTATCACTAAAGTAAATAGACGGCGTGATTCTGTCACTGGGTGAGGAAAGAGCTGAAGTGACCTACATTCCTAGAGATAAGGGGTATAATAGATGAGCAGTTCTGCTAATCGTATGAAATGTTTGCAAGATGGTGTCGAGCTAGATTATCGCCTCGTGCTGGTAACTAAAGGACTGGAACCTTAAAGGCCGACGCCCAGGCCGAGGCTATGGAATCTGTCTGTTGGCAAGATAACTCAAAAGGTTCTGGATGGATCTTGATGAAACGTTCAAGGAATGATGGGAATGTTACCAGGAACAGAGGACTATATTTTGGTGATGATCCAGAAGAGATCCTGGATTATGGATCAGATTGAATATTAACATTACTTAATGGAGCTTCAGAATGTGTTGCTCAATATCTCGGTTCATTATTGACCGACGTTTATGGAATTTGACACAATCATGGCGGGTGGGGGGGCCTCTATCTCACCCCCGAATTTCATCTTCAAAAAATATTCCATTTTAACATTGAAAACTCCATTTCAGGATTTAAAAACCAGTTAAAAATCAACTCTGATTCACTTTGACTTTTCATGGTTGGTGTATAAAGACACCAAGAACAATCTAGAACCTTCTGGGGCTGATCCAGATCAACATGTGGACGGTGTGGATCCAGTTAGGAGGCGGGTGAGCTGCTTGGTGGAGGTCTGTGCTCTCTGTGCTTTTCTAGTTTAATGAGTGTAAAACCATTTAAAGAGGACAGTTCAGCTTCAGGTTCTGATATAATGAGGCTTATCAAACTAAAGTGTGACTGATCTGGAAGCATTATGTTAAAACTGAGGTGGCACAGTTTCAATATTCTGATCGGGGGCATTCTCTGAACCAGCATCATGTAAGTGAAAAAAATAAAAGCTTGTTTGAGAATATTTATGCAAAATGATCAGTCGTCTTTATACTAGTGTCTTACTGGGCTTAACCGCTTTCATTTTAAAATGTTCTCTTTTGTCTCGTCCTATAAATCACTTAATTGTGTGCGTGTGCGTGTGTGCGCGTGTGTGTGCGTGTGCGTGTGTGCGCGTGTGTGTTTCAGCTCACACCGTGGAAGTGATGAAGGACTTCAGCCGTCTGTACGAGCAGCAGTACGCCGTCGCTCTCTTCAACAGCGTTCGCTTTGACATAGAAGGAGGCGCAGGTCTCCAGCCCCAGCTCCTGCACCGCAAGGTGGGGTGTCCTCCTGCAGGGCGTGGCCCGCTGAGCGACTCTGTAGATGGGTGGCGTGCTAAACCTCCGTTGGTGAAGGGTGGATCCTGTTTCCTGTAGTGCCGTTCCACATTCTAGTGCCACCTTCGGTTCCTCTGGATTCTATTGGCGTCCACGCTTTTGTGTTTTAATCCTAACAAGAATGCGCCGCTACTATTCTCAAATGTAAAATGAAGGCGCTGAAGATGGCCCTGCTTGTTGGTAGCACAGCTGGAGTCCGTTAAGACTGTAGCAAGGAATGCAGCTGGCTTTGAGGAGTAAGGTGCTGATGGATGCTTGGAAGAGGAAGAAGAAGTGTGGACTGGCTGTGGTGCTAATAAAGTTCTCAAATCGTTCTTTGAACAGATTCCCCTGGAGAACAAGTCCATCTTCTCTGGCTCGCTCTTCCAGTACCTGGAGGAGAGCAAGAAATGGAGGAACCGCTTCCTGTTCATTCCAGACACGTACAACATCAACCATTACGACAGCAAATCGGTAGGGGGGGCCCGGAGCCGCCTGTCCGGTCTGTTTCTGGCCGCTCCCCGGTTTCACTCTGCTCCCCGTGTTTACCGCCAGGCGCACGACAAGCACCTCCAGCCCAAAGGAAGCATCAACTGTGCTGGCTACAGAGTGCTGACATCCATGGAGCAGTACATGGAGCTGATCAGCGACAGCCTTCCTGGTGAGGCCCCCCGACAACACGTTACACTTGCATGTGAACGTTAGATTTGTACCGCCAGAGGCGTGTGAAATGTTGCACCCCGTACGTTAAATGTAGCTTAAGTTCATATTGTAACTTTTGACTTTTTCCCCAGACGTGAAAGCCAAGATGGGGAGTTCCCCCCTTTTGAAGTGCGCCACCCAGTTCCCTCTGATCCTGTTCCACCCGTACGGCCGCCACTACTGCTTCTGCCTGGTGACGGAGACGGAGCAGCAGAAGTGGCACGCCGTCCTGCAGGACTGTGTCCGGCACACCAACGACGGTCAGTTCTGAGGACTAGCGGTGATTAGCGGCGGTACCCGCTCCTCGCTTTGCGCGCGCGAGAGGTTGAGGAGCAGCCCGTTCTCAAACCGTCGGCCCTCTCTTTGCCGCTGTAACGGGGAGGCTTCAAAGTTCGGGAGTGTGTCGGAGGGGAATGTTTGACTCTGAGTTCTGTCTCGCAATCCAAGTCATAGCAAAGGTTCTATTGGGCTGAGATCCGGCCAGTCAAGTTCTTCAACACCAAACTCACTCGGCCGTCTCTTTATGGACTTTGCTTCGTCACGCAGAAACGGGAAGGGGCCTCCCCATACGTCCCCACAAAGTTCCGAGTGTGCTGAAGTATAACCCCCCCCCCCTCCACCAAACGTTACGCTTGGCACAATGCAGTCAGACTAGTACTAGTGCCGATCAAAGGGGCTGTATAAAAAGCCCCATCAAAGGGTGATTAGAATGGCAAAGCTGATCTAAGACCTTGTGGGGGGGGGGCTTCACAAGGTCTGGACCGAGGCTGGAGTCAGAGCATCAAGAACGTCCACACAGACGAGTCCAGGAACTGGACTACAAATGTCTCATTCCTGGCGTCTACCCGCTCCTGATCCAGCATCGGAAACGTCTCTCCTGAAGACGTTCTTGTGGGGAAGCTGGGCAAATGTGTAAACTCCATGAAGGGGGGGGGGGGTCTGTAAAATACAGATCACAAAACTAAACCGGGAACGTTTCCTTAATGCGAAGTAACTGGTGGAATAGCAGCAGGAATAATCTAATCCGCTTGTGTTTAGTCTGCTAACGGCTACTTTTCCTGTTCCAGGTTTGTCAGAGGCGGATCAAATCCAAACGCCAGCCTTCACCGACGCTGTGCGACTCTATCGCCAGGCTCAAGGGCAGTACGGCACCTGGGACATGATGTGTGGCAAACCATCACAGGTGAGAACGTGGGAGTGGGAAATGGAGCCCGCGCTCGTTTGGAAGTGTTCCGGCGTGATGCGGCTCGTCAACGTGTTCCCACTGAGGGCTTGTTCTGAGCAGGCATGTAGGTGGCCCAGCTTTCTGTACCTGTAGCTCTGAACAGGTTATTCTGGATGTGTCACGCTGTGTACACGACCTCAGGCCTGGCTGCAGGGCGGGGCCCCGGTTACGCCATACCGGGGGCCCCACCGCGGCGACATCAGGGCCCTTGATTTAAATATTTTCATTGGGGGCCTTTTTAACTGCGCTTAGTCGGAGCCGTCATGCAGGAGAGGCTCTGATTGGCTTGTGTGACCTGACTGTAACAGGAATAAAGCTCCTACCAGGTTCAACACGGTGTGTGTGTGTTCGTGTTCCTCCCTTCCAGATCCTGTCTAACCTGGTGATGGAAAGCCTCCTCCCAAAGCTGAGGGATCTCATCTCCCCCCGACTCAAAGGCAAATTACAGGACAGGCAGAGGAACTGGATGCTGGTACGAAACCCCTCCACACCTTTGTGGTCGGTTACTCTGAATGTGTTGAGACTCGTGTGACGGAACAGGTCGGATGAACACCCCCCCCCCCCCCCCCCCCCCCCGCCCGATGAGGCTGCGTGGGGCTTTACCTTTAAACGTGTGTCCCCCGTGTGCAGATCAGTGACGCGGTGTACGGCCTGGTCCGGGACCAGTGCCAGGCCCAGTACGAGGCGCTGCTGAGGGAATGTGAGGCGGCCCGCTCCTCCCTGGAGGGGTCCATACGAACGGACATGGACCAGATCATCACCTCCAAGGAGCACGTGACCGGCAAGATCAGAGGTCGGTGAGAGTGGGCGTGGCTTCCTCCAGAAATGCTACTTGTATGCGTTGGAATATTATAGTATATAATAGTACCCCCCCCCCCCCCCCCCCCCCCCACAGCGGTGGTTCTCCCCAAGGCTGAGAAGCTGCTGAAGGTGAGCATCCAGCCCTACATCGGCTCCATCCTGGACGCCCTGATGGAGCCGACCAGCCGAGGCTTCTTCGAGGTCCGTGATTTGTTCTTCAGAGAGCTGGTGGACATGAGCAAGAATACCCTGAACGAGGGCACCAAGGAGACCGTAGCTCAGGTGGGGGGTGAACACCAGTCCGTCTCGGCCCTGTAATCTGGCTTGTGGGGCAGGATTATTAACGCTTCGTCCTCCGCAGCACATGGAGGTCATCTCCATGCTGGCGTTCCACCCGGTGAAGATGCAGAGCTGCTACGAGAAGGTGGAGCAGCTGAGTCTGGAGGGTCTGCAGCAGCGGTTTGACGTCTCCAGCCCCTCCGTGTTCGTCCAGAGGGCCCAGATCCTCATGAGAGAGGTGACGTTTACCCGTTGGATTATAGGAATGGCTAATCCTGATCCGAACTCTGATCCCGATCCAAGTATTGTTCTGCATCGGGCTGTTTGAATTATGAGGATCATGGAAAATTCTCTACTGTGAGATGCCGGCCTCTCCCCGCCCCCCCCCCCCCCCCGAGCCCCTTCTCGTATAAAGCCGAGGCCTCTGGGAGAATCGCATTCGTCTTCTGTGCATCCAGACTCGAACAAGAACTCAGTGGCAGGCATTCAGAGCCCCTCCAATGGTGAAATCACTTATCATGACATCCCTTGTTAGGCCAGTGGGGGGCGGGGGGGTGGGGGGGTCCACACTTTGACTCAAGGTCATTCAGAGTTAAAGTTCTTTGTAGAAGCTGCATACAATCAAGTTTACACTCTAAAAAACTAAAGTCCGAGTCTACTGGCTGCTCTGGAGCGGGGGGGGGGCTGCTGTGAGTTAAACCCAGTCCTGGGTCCCCCACACCTCACACCGGGTTGTAGGAAAGCCCAGCCGACCCCCGGGATGAGCGTCATTCCGTGGACGTCTGAGATTGACGTGTTCTTTGATGAAAGACTCTCTCAGCCTCCAGCCGTAACTTAGCAACCAGAGAATGAAGCTACAAACTGACCATGAACTCAAAGAGAAGAGAAACGACCCGTCTGACGAGGTTCCTGAGACGGACTGCTGTTTGAACTTCTGGGTTCGGCAGTAGAAACACGGCAGGCATTGATCCAGAACCGGTTCTGGAGTCATCATGTGTGTCTTCTTGTGTTCAAGACAAATATCCTGGAGCTCGAATTCACAAGATAAATAGACCCGAGCTTCGCTCCGACAGGCTGAAGCTGCAGCTGCAGATCGTAGCGTTGCTTGAATTCCGTTGGGCTTTCTTTGACGTTGATTATTGATCGGTCATTGGATGAATATCGCGTCCTCTGTAAAGGGACATTTGATCTCTGCGTCCACAGCAAATGGACGACGCCGTTTACACCTTTGAGCAGATTCTATACCAGAGTCTGGAGGCTCAGGTTACGGAGGAGCTCTGCAAGACCATCCAGCGCTGCCAGGACCGAGTCATTAAGGTCGCGCACACGCACATGCACGCAAACACACACACACAGACCAGAGCAGCTGAATGGAATCCAGCCATGGTTCAGTTTATTAGAATTATTCACGCCCGTGTTTTCTGTCCTGTCAGAAGGGCGTTCATGAAAAAGAATCTTGTTCCCACTGCCCGTCTCTCGACCGGCTCCTTTAGCATGTCCAGTTGTCCCTCGCTATGCAGCGGTTCACTTTGCACGGATTCACTGTAGCCGAACAGCCCGACATACGTATCAGAGATCAGATCAGATCAGAAAAACTTTATTATCCCTGTGAGGGGCAATTCGTTTCACAGCCAGCAGAGACACACCACAATTCGGTCAACGCACAAACAAAACATAAAAGGTGCGCAAGTGGAATAAAAGCTGGTCATAAAAGGCTGTTGATAAAACCAATGCAGGAAGAAATGACTTTTTCAATCTGCCGTACGCGCTGCCGTTTCTGTTGGAGCAGAGGGGCCTCACTCGACAGGCATTAGAATGAAACGGTCCGTTATCGGATCACCAGAAGTGGATGATGGACGACGACCAACGCAAGTCGTTCATCCTTTAGCCGTAACTTCCTGCAGCTTCAGCCCGACAGCCTTGATGAATCTAAATCCCCGTTCTGGTGTTTCGGAAGGAAGGCGGCGTGAAAACCCGTTTCCGCTGTCGGTTGTTCTGCAGAAGTTCGACTACGACAGCAGCACCGTGAGGAAGCGTTTCTTCCGCGAGGCCCTTCTTCAGATCTTCATCCCCTACATGCTGAAGCAGCTCAGCCCTGCCCTCGGCTCGGTGAGTCAACCGGAGGACCGTCGTGTCCAGCTGGTGGCGCTGCAGAAGCGTCTCACCGCTGACTGCCCTTGTTGCGCTGCAGGAGCTGCCTCGCTTCCAGGAGCTGATCTTTGAGGATTTCTCTCGCTTCATCCTGGTGGAGAACATCTTTGAGGAGGTCGTGCTGCACTCTGTGATGAAGGACATCATGATGGGTGGGTCCTCTGCACTCGCACACGTTCTTATGGAGTGGACAAAGGGTGCTGCTGAAGTGGGCTCAAAATGTCTTCGGACTGAAGGCGCTTAGAGGTCGGCTCAAGGTCGGCTCTGGTCAGGCCGGATTTAGGACGCCGTTCTGATTGGTTGGAAACGACAAAACGTTTATTAGAGAAGCTTTCAGCCGGCTGACCCGTCTGGGTTCTACCCGCCTGCGCTGGTTCTACCAGTGTGCTCCAGTTCCTGCGCGGCTGCGCGGCTTGTAACTTCAAAAGTACTCTATAAATTGTACTCCTTAATGTACAAAAGGGAATCCAGGTTTATGAGCAGCGGTTTCAAAGGTTCTGACGTGTAAAATCTGCCGTCTGACGAGTTGTCGTCTTCGCTCTTCCTCCGCCTGCAGCTGTGAAGGAGGCTGCGGTCCAGAGAAGACACAACCTCTTCAGGGACAGCGTTGTCCTTGACAACAGCGACCCCAGCCTGCACCTACTGGGAGACAAGCCCTCCATCGACTGGGCAGGGGAGTACGGAGGCGCCCAAGAGGAGGTGGGCAATGCAGAGGAGAATGTTGAGGGTGAAGGTGAAGGTGGAGACCCCCAAAAGAGGAAGAGGATGAAGCAGGTGGTGTCAATGATCCAGGTGGAAGACGCTCTAGTCCTGCCAAGCGAGTCGTGCGTCGAGGTGCCTGGTGTCGATGACATCCTGGAGGAGGAGGAGGAGGAAGATGGCGGAGAGAACCTGGCTGATAAAGTTTCTCCTGCTAGTCCCAAAGCTTCAGAGAAGTCTCCAGACTTATCAAACGGTTCTGTCTCGACGGAGGAGAAAGACAAACCAGAGTGTAAAGAAGAAGTCCTGTTGAAGGTCGATGCTTCTACAGAGAGCGCCTCAGTCCTACAGGAGAAGGATGGAGAGGAGAAGGATGGAGAGGAGCGCTTTGATGCTAAACCTCCTCCTGCTAGTCCCAAAGCTTCAGAGAATCCTCCAGACTTATCAAACGGTTCTGTCTCGATGGAGGAGAAAGCCAAAGCAGAGGATAAAGAAGTCCCGCTGAAGGTCGATGCTTCTCCAGAGAGCGCCTCAGTCCTGCAGGAGAAGGATGGAGAGGAGAAGGATGGAGAGGAGCGCTTTGATGCTAAACCTCCTCCTGCTAGTCCCAAAGCTTCAGAGAATCCTCCAGACTCATCAAACGGTTCTGTCTCGATGGAGGAGAAAGCCAAAGCAGAGGATAAAGAAGTCCCGCTGAAGGTCGATGCTTCTCCAGAGAGCTCCTCGGTCCTACAGGAGGAGAAGGACGGAGCTGGAGAGGAGAAGGATGGAGAGGAGAAGGATGGAGAGGAGCGCTTTGATGCTAAACCTCCTCCTGCTAGTCCCAAAGCTTCAGAGAATCCAGACTTATCAAACGGTTCTGTCTCGACGGAAGAGAAAGCCAAAGCAGAATGTAAAGTAGAAGTCCTGCTGAAGGATGAAACGGCTGCAGGAAGCACTTCGGACGGAGGAGAGGAACCGCCGCAATCCAGCCAGGAAGCGTCAGAGGAGGTGCCGCCGCCACCGCCTCCTTCAGAGGAAATCTCATGCGGGGTCACGAACACGGCAACAAGTAGCCCTGCAGAGGAGAAGTCTGACCTCCCCCCGCCTCCGTGCAATGACAGCGGCTTCCAGTCTCCCTCCACTGAAGGAGGGGAGGGAGAGGAGGAGGGAGCTCCGAGCAAAGTGGCCCCGCAGCCTGCGAAGGAGGAGGAGGCCGTTTCCACAGGAGCAGGAGCAGAAACCACAACCAGGGACTCTGAGACCGGAGTCCAGTGATCTGGCCCAGACTCGGCGCTGTTCAACCCACAAGGGCGTCCTCTTCCTCAGCAGAACTCAGTCGGCAGCTCATCTTCATCACAACGGCAGGCGTAGCTGTTGTCCACGCATCTTACGGTCATAGACACGGACCTTTCTCCTCACCTCGGTATAAATGTGAGCCCCCCCACCCCCCCCGGGCTACGGTGCCTCTGGTGACATTCGGTATTCCTGCATGCGGCGCGGCGGCGCAGGCGTGGTTGTGTCTCGCCGTGACGTCTCGATCCTTTCCTCAATAGGACGAACTGTTTTACGAGATTAACCCTTAATGAATAAAGCTTGTGTATATTATGTATAAATACATGTATGGATCAGGGAGCTTCCAGAATGTCATTTTACATAATTTTATTGTACTCTCTGCCTCTTTTCTTTTCTTTTCTTCACCTCCGTTTAATTTATTGATGCACACATCTGTTTTTGGACCAATGTTCTTTTAGAGTTATTTTACCCGAGTGCTATAAACTGAAAATAAATCCTTATTGATTATCGGCGTGTCTTCGTGGTGCTTTCTCGTGCACGCTCGCTTCGTTGTCTGGAATGGGACCGTCTCCGTCTCCAGCAGCCGATCTGGCAGGCTCACGCTCCTGACTGACTGGAATCAGTCGGCCCCCGATACGGTCAGACAAACTGATGCTCTGCAGACTGGACGCGAGAAGTTACTCGTTCAGTAATCTCGCAGGTGTACGCCAGGTGGCGCCGTTTCCCCGTGTATGACGAGGGACGGCTTGTGTCCTGTGAGCTCGGCGTTAAAGCAGCAGAACGTTAGCCTGCACAGAATCATTGATTTAAGAAGTGGGGCGTCTTGCAGCGCTGCAGGGAACAAACCAGCCTGATTGTTGCTGAAGTTAATTTGGGTGCAGAAGTAGAGCACAGAGTCCTGGAGGATGCCGTCCTCCTCTACCAGGTTCATCCGTTGCACCTGGTGCCGTGGTCTGTGTGGATGTGGGCAGGTGCTGGTCTGGTATCCAGCTCCATGCTGAACTGATGAGAAGCAAGCCGCCTCCTCCCAGCGCCATCAGCCGCACGTTCTCATCGACACAAATACCTTTAATCATCTGGATCACTCTGCTGCTGGGTTTGTGCATATTAAATCAGTAATGGCTACAATAATAGACTTTACTGTCAGAGCAGCTCCGTTCAGAATATTATAAAATATATAAGCTTTTAAGATTAAAACCCCATTTAAGGATTTAAAAATCTGTTAAACGTCAACTCTGATTCTCTTTGACTTTTCATGGTTGGTGTATAAAGATACCAAGAACAATCTAGAACATTCTGGTGCTGATCCAGATTACCATGTGGACGGTGTAGATCCAATTAGGAGGGGAATGAGCTGCTTGGAGGAGGTCTGCGCTCTCGGAGCGCTTTTCTCGAGTCAATTGTAGAATCCAAATTTACAAATGACCTCTACCCTTAGAGGGCGCTATTTCGCCATAAAAAACTTTCTAGAGAAAGAAAAAACCTCTGGAAGAAGCACAGACGAAGGATTTCTCTCCCAAGGATGTGCACACATACAATTGATGTTACAAGTGCAGGTACAACAATGACAAAGTCCACGGTGGTTGAACTGAGTCCAGGAGAATGTTATTGAAGAGGTTCCACAGAGGCTGTCCTGGAACCAAACAGTAATCCAGTCCAGGATTTATGGCCTTCTATCTGTTATCCACACACGCATGGTCATATCTGCACCGGACAGCAGCTCACTAGCGGAAGCATCCCAGCTGTGACACCAGGAAGTTGGGAAACTGTAAGGCAGAGCAGCTAAAACAGGAGAAGTGTTCTCTCTTTGTTTTGTTCCAGGCAGAACCTGGTTGCAGCGTTCTGGGTCAGCTGGAGGTCTTTATAGAATCGGTAGCAGACCCTTAATATAAGCAGCAACAACAGTCAAACATGGAAGGGACAAATGTCTGAAGCAGCTTTTCTGCATCATTTTATGACTAAGAATGGCCGATTTTTTAAATTTTGCTTTATGTGGGATTCAAAGGACAGATCCTGATCAAAGGCCACGCCCATGTTTCTTACAGTATTACTGTCTGTTAAGGAGATGTCATCAGGATTACTATGCCATTCAGTGCTGCGTTTCTGAGGTGTGTGGGGGCCAAAGGCAATCATTTCAGTGTTGTCCAAATTGGGCAGCGAGACTTTGAAGGTCATCCACATTTTAATGTCTTTAAGACAGGCCTGAAGTTTAGCTTGTATGTTTGGTTTGACGGATAGAGCTACAGCTCTGTGTCATCTGCGTAGCAGATTTTTTTCTGTGACAAACCCGGAAAGGGTTATTTAGTTATTAATTTATTAATAATAACTTTTTTACTTTTTTTCTGTGAAGAAAGGGTTATTTGGTGGCTGTCTGGAAAACAATAAATGTGCAGCCCCCCCCCCCCCCCTGCCATCGTCACACTTCTCCTGTACAAACTGACCCCGGCCCTCCATCAGAGAAGGAAAACGTTATGTGGCCCTCACAGGAAAACGTTTGGGGACCGATGGCACAAATTGGCAGCTTCGCTCCTGACAGTCTGCCCCAGGGCAGCTGTGGCTAGCAGCCCACCACCACCAAGCATGGCGTGAATGAATAATGCAGACTGTGAAGCATCTTTGGGTGTCCAGAAAAGCTCTAAATAAAACCAACGCACTATTATGATGAGGTTTTTGCACCAGACCTCCCGTTCTCACTCTTTCAGCCATGCTGACTGTTCTTCCTGATGACAGAACTGTGTCTTGTCTGTTTGTCATGAAGACCTGACTTATAATCAATTATAAAATCAAATAAAAAATATAAAATAACAAACAAAGTAAAGATTCAATGTTTTTTTATATCCTCCTGAGACCCAGCCCACCAGTTAGCATGTCCTCTGGAATGGACATGCTAACTGGTGGGCTGGGTCCCAGGAGGATATGTTTTTATTGTCATATTGTCAGAGTTCGTCACAGCCAATCAATCAACCGTCTCGTCTGGTCGTTTCACGCCGGATTCCATTCCTGCCGCACGTCTCTGCGTTTATCCGGACTTGGGACCGGCTCAAGGGAGACCCGACCCTGCGACCTCTGAGGCTGCATTAATAAATATCTGGGGAGGAAATAAGAAAATAAAGAAAGAAATATAACTTACCTGTCTATGAAAAAGGAAATGTTAAAATTGTAAAAATATTATCTGAAATACCTAACAAAACTTTCTTCTTAAAAATAGGATTTGTGAGCGGCGTAGAATCGCCTAATCTCCCGCCCACCCAACCCATCCAGGGCTTCTGACAAATCGGTCTAAAAACATATAATTATTCCTTATCAGCTATAATATCAATTTTGTTGAGGGCCACCAATGTTTACATTGCAAGGCATTCTGGGTGTGCCACCCGACACACACAGAATGCACCCCCCGGGTGTGCCCCCCGACACACCCAGAATGCACCCCCCGGGTGTGCCCCCCCAGACACACCCAGAATGCACCCCCCGGGTGTGCCCCCCGACACACCCAGAATGCACCCCCCGCCTCCCCTGCTCACTGCTGTTGTGGCGTGTAGCAGCGATCTGTTAGCAGCGATGAGCTCCTCTGTTCCGCCTTTGCAGTCTGACCCGCAGCGTCAGCAAAGACGAGAGGAGAGAAGCCAGCGATGGAAAAGGAGACGGAAATCTGGAGGACTAGATTTCGTGTCTCTGGCCTGTGCAGCCGTGCCGACAGAGCTGTAAAGCGCTCCGTTTTATTTCTGCCAGAGTCCATAGTAATTATTAGTTTCATATTAATGTTACAACCCCCAACATAAATATGAAATAAATAATCACCATGGGACTCCGGCAGAAATAAAATGGAGCTCTTTAGATCAGACTCTCTGTCGCCATGGCAGCGCCAGAGACACCAAACACAGCTGACCTCCCGTTGATTTTCATCTCCATCTTCATCTCTGGATTCTTCCTCACTCTCTCGTCTTTGCTGCCGCTGTGGGTCAGACTGAAAAGGCTGACCAGAGGAGCTCATCGCTGCTAACAGATCGCTGCTGTACTCCACAACAGCAGTGAGCTTGGGTGTGACGTCAAACAAAACGGATTTCATAGCTCACGAGAAATCTATTTACTTTTAGATGGATTTGTCAAAACGGTCAGGGATCACTTTCATGTTATGTGAAGGAACACCACAGAAGGGCTAAGCAGTGCTCACCGTTTCTGTTTCTTGTGTGCCCTGTTAGGCAACACAATCGTTGTTGCCTTTGTTCTCAAACATGAAAACATAATGAATTTGGTGCTTCGCTCTCTGTGGCGTTCCTTTATATAACATTAAGAATACTGCTGATTCATTAGACGATGTCTGCATCCCCGTTTCCGCTTGTTCATGCTACATTTTGTGGTTAAACAGTCATGAAAGGAAGGAATCTCTTTTCGAGATTCACAACACAACCTATTTTGATCTAACCACCAACAGTCCGAAACCCTGGATAGTTTGATCCGTGAAATTACACACATATATAATTTTACTTCCTTTGATCTTAAGATCTTTTTGATAGCTCAGGACCTTTGATCTCCATCACCTGTTCTTTGATCAGTGATTGGACAGCTGTGATTGGACAACAGAGACTGGACCTTTTTTTGTATCGACAGGTATCCAGATCTCGGTACCTGGCACTGAGTTAGGTTGGACTGTGATGATGATGATGAATATATTTATTAGATAGAATGTTAGCGTACAAGTACAGTCACACAGTGGCATGTATTACAGTACAAGTACAGTCACACAGTAGCATGTATTACAGTACAAATACAGTCAAACATCCTGTCTAAGAGGAGCATTTCTAAAAAGCCCTTGCGGTCTTGTTTCCGTTGAAAGTCCTTCGTACATAAATCATCGACATTTAACAATACAAATAAAACTAATATTAAATTACTCAATTGGTGCAAAATAAGAATACGTTAAAAATAAATTACTCCACAGATGTAAAATTACAATCAATTAAAAAAACACATAGTATGTACAACGTAGGTGGACAAAAAAAAAAGGGGGGGGGGGGGGATTGATCCGGAGAGAGTCGTGATGACTATCTCCGTTTCTGCCCCCCTGAAATTCAGAAGCATCACTCAGCTTTTGGACAAGGTCAAATAACGGTACAACAGTGTAGAAGAAACCACCTGAGCTGTGCAGGGTGGGAGTAGAAACTGTTTAACATCAACTTTTCAATTCTTCTTTTGTGAGAGCTCATACATACAACTCCAAACAGTCATACAGTCCACAAATATCAAGATGCTCTTCATTGCTGACCCAACATCGCTTTGGAGAAGAGGTTACAGCAGCAGTTGAGTTAAATTGACTTTAAGTACTTTAAGCTGGAAGCAGAGCAATTTAAATTCAATATTTTTTTTATTTCTATATCGCCAGATCACAACAGAAAGCTATTTCAAGGCACTTTGCAGGTGTAGCAGGGAAAGACCTGCAGTGAAAGACAGAACCCAACAAGAGCAAGGAAAAAACTTCCTTTTAATAACAGCCTCTGTGAAGGAGAGTCCAGTATCTGTCTGTCTCTGCTAAATGTTTAGGCCCCCCTGCCATCGTCACACTTTTCCTGTACAAACTGACCCCGGCCCTCCATCAGAGAAGGGAAACGTTATGTGGCCCTCGCAGGAAAAGGTTTGGGGACCCCTGCTTTAAACAAATGTCCTTGAATTTAAACTGAGTAAAAAGCATTTGGGCTGAAGTGACCAGGGGGGTCGTAGGGTCATGTTTTGTATCAGGCTCCACATTTAAAGACGTGAGTTCAGAGGCTGTGGGTGAAGCGATTGTGATGCGGTTGGTGCCTACAGGAGTCCGTGACCCCATGCCCCCCTTCCTCCCTCGAACTGCAAGAACAGGAAGAGGAAGGCCAGCTGGCGGTTTACAAAACATCAGCAGCAGCGTTTTTGACTGGCAGCGGTTGCTGTTCTCGTGTGTGTGCAGTTTCACAGATAAAACCAAGATGGTGAAACCGAGTGGCACGGCGGCAAGAGTCTGCGGTGACAGGCGACGGTTTCACCACTCCTAACCCAACCCGGCTAAACATGAGAGTAAAACCCAGAGTATCCAGAACAAGAAGTGAAGCTTCATACGATTTTAGTTCCGTTTGGAGTAAAGGAAAGCGTAACAATTGATCTGAGGTTTCGTCTCTGCTCGTTTCTTTCTGCCGACTCCGCCCGAGGTTGTGAATCAAGCCTAAGATCTTTACAATCCACCCAGTGTGACCTTTAAATCTGTTCACCCTGCACGTGTGTGTGATCTAGTCGACACGCCCTGGCAGCGAGCAGCTGGGTGTGTGTCTGTACGAGGAGATGAGCCAACCCTCGGGGTGGGCAGGCTTTCCTATATGTTCCAGGATGTGCTAAGACAAGCCCGGGCGGCGAGCGGACTGGCTGTTGTCATGTCTCACAGGTAGGTGCCAAACATCCTCTTAACTCAGGCAGTGAGCTGCCATTGACTTTCTGCACATTGGGAGTGTGTGAAATGTTTCTTATTGAAGAGTTTTCTTCTGCTCTTGAGATTGCAGCGTGTTCCTGGCCGAGGCGAGCCTCGAACCCGCTGCCATTCTTCTTCTTTTTTTCCACCCTGTAAATGTGATGATGAAATCCTGAAGACAAACATCCAGCAGAAGCAGAAGTGACTTTTCTCACGGTCATGTTTCACCAGAACGTTTAACTATACATTACCTTTTTTTTTTTAAATCCGTAATAATAGTTTTTCTCACTTTGACTGAACCTGTGATCAAACGAGCGAACCGCCTGCAGACGTTAACGCGCCGTCCTCCGCAGACCAACGGCAGCATGGACGTGATCATATCTTTGACCCAGCTTTCCTTTCTTTTAAGGAGAACCAGCAGCCATGACAGCATCTGGATCCCAACCCCTCCTCTTCTTCTTTCTCGTCCTCCTCAGCTTCCTGTCATCCTTGTATATTTACAGCTTCTTGGACCCTCAGCAGCAAAGATACCCCCCAGAGGAGTCCCGGCGAAACCTCAGCGTCTTGCTGTGGCACTGGCCGTTTGGCCGCTCCTACAGGCTCGACGGAGACAAATGCCTCGCCCTGTACAACATCAGCCGCTGCTTCCTCACTGACAACACGTCCACCTTCTCAGACGCCGATGTGGTTGTGTTCCACCACCACGAGCTGAACGGGGGTCTGTCCTCCCTGCCCTTGGACCGGGCTCGCCCAGCCTCCCAGCGCTGGGTGTGGCTGTCCATGGAGCCTCCTTCCAACAACGCCAACCTGAGCCGGCTCAACGGTCTCTTCAACTGGACTATGAGCTATAGGCGGGACGCAGACATACCCATCCCTTATGGAAAGACCTTGTTGGGAGCAGGCGGTGGAGGATTCCGGGCGGCTCCGAATCGCTCCTGCCTTGTTAGCTGGGTGGTCAGCAGATACAAGCCCCACCAGGCCCGAGCCGCTGCTTACCAAAGTCTAAAGAAGTATATTCCCATACAGGTCTACGGCAAGTGGACCAGGAGACCCCTGTCAAACAAGAGGCTGCTGCCCACCATAGCCAAATGCTTTTTTTACTTGTCTTTCGAGAACTCTGAGGTGAAGGACTACATCAGTGAGAAGCTGTGGAGGAACGCTTTCCAAGCCGGATCGGTCCCCGTGGTCCTCGGGCCAAGCAGGGCCACCTATGAGGCTCTGGCTCCTCCGGGTTCCTTCATCCATGTGACTGATTTCAAGAGCACAGCCGACCTGGCCGCCCACCTGAGACACGTGGCTGCAGACGGGCAGGCCTACGAGAAGTACCTCCAGTGGCAGCACACCCACAGGATCAAGACCTTCAGCGACTGGAGGGAGCGGCTGTGCCAGATCTGTGTCAGGTACCCGGCGCTACCAGCCAGTAGAGTCTACGACGACCTGGAGAGCTGGGTCTACAGCTGAAAGCGTGCCCCATATCGGAGGGAGGGAGGGAAGGATGGATGGATGGATGGAGGGAGGGAGTGATGGAGGAATGGATGGAGGGATGGATGGATGGAGTGAGGGAGGGAGGGATGGATGGATGGATGGATGGAGTGATGGATGGAGGGAAGGATGGATGGAGGGATGGATGGAGTGATGGATGGAGGGAGTGAGGGAGGGATGGATGGAGTGATGGATGGAGGGAAGGATGGATGGAGTGATGGATGGAGTGAGGGAGGGATGGATGGATGGAGGGATGGAGTGATGGATGGATGGAGGGATGGAGTGATGGATGGAGGGATGGAGGGATGGATGGAGGGATGGATGGGATGGAGTGATGGATGGAGGGATGGAGTGATGGATGGAGGGATGGAGGGATGGATGGAGGGATGGAGTGATGGATGGGGGAATGGATGGGATGGAGTGATGGATGGAGGGACGGATGGGGGGATGATGGGATGGAGGGATGGATGGATGGAGTGATGGATGGAGGGATGGATGGGGTAATGGATGGGATGGAGTGATGGATGGAGGGATGGAGTGATGGATGGAGGGATGGGATGGAGTGATGGATGGAGGGATGGATGGGGGATGGATGGGATGGAGGGATGGATGGAGTGATGGATGGATGGATGGAGTGATGGATGGATGGAGGAAGTGATGGATGGAGGGAGTGATGGATGGATGGAGGGATGGATGGAGTGATGGACGGAGGGATGATGGTACTCGTGGCAGCAGCAACTCATCTGTTCTTCTGTCGTGTGCGAGCAGGCGGCTGAAGCTCCTCCCTCAAACCCTTTTTTTAGTCTTCACACTTCTGGCCCTCGTGAGGAGGCTGTCAGTGCGAGCAGTCTGTGTGAGCAAGTGAACGCATCACCACCTCGTGCACGAGCGGAACCCTGACGCGACCGGCTGGATTTAAGTGCGAGATTAGCGTGAAGCCCATCATCATGACATCATCAGCGCGTGGGTCAAACATGAAAGGCATGAAAGCAACATCTGTTTCAGTTTCAGTTGGAAGTCCTCCCCACTGTTTAGCTCAGCTTCCACTCTGGAGGAGAGGGGGGGGGGGGCACTGTGGGTCATCACGGCCGTGTTACACCAGCAGGGGGCCCCGGAACCTCCACACGACAGCGATGAGTTTCCACGGGATTACACAAAATCCACTGGATTATTTATTGAAGCTTTGGTGAAAGGAAAAGGAAACAGACGGAGATGACGGGAAGCTCCCAGGAAATGCGTTTTCCCTCCTCCTGCAGTGTTTTTCAGGTCTAGTTTGACTCAAAGACGAGTCAATCCATTTCCACAGAGTTTTGTGATGCGAGGGAAGAGCAGATTAAATCCCAAAACAACGCACACGTCAGAATCACACACTCGAGTGTGTTCGTAGAAACAGGAAAAGCTTCGCCTCATCCTGGTTTACATTCAAAGCCAACGCATCTGAAGAGAAACGCTTCCTGCCACACGTGAATGAGAATAATCCTAATCTGAAGAGCTGTCAAACAGCTATTTAAATAAAGTTTCATTCAATGGAAATGTGATGCAGCTGCTGAAATAAATTCCACTAATCTCTGTTGGCCTGGAGGAATAATCTCGAATGAATTTGGATTACTACAGATTAGAACTACTTCCTGTCAGTCCCAGTCGCGCGCGTGTGTGTGCGTGGGGGTGTGTGTGTGTGTGTGTGTGTGTGCGTGTGTGTGTGCGTGTGCGGGCTGGGCCTCATCAGAACTATTTCGTCTGAATAAATCCCAACTGCTTAAGAACAGGAAATGGAAAAGAAAAACGACGTCACGCCAAACGTTTCCCCCGATAGAAAGATTTATTGGATCTTAGCTGCGGTGCAGCCGCACGCATGCTAACCGCGGCGGCGAAGAAGTTCTGAAAACTGTTATCAGTCAGCTGGCCCGGGTGGCTCTGTGCCCTTCATCACGCCCACTCGTCATCGGACGGTTTCTGGCCCGCTCAAATGTAAAACCAGCGACAGTAAATGAGCGGCGAGCCGAACGCTTTTATTTTCATTGAGCATCTTTTTCGGTGACGACTGTAAACGAATGTTTTGGAACGTCTCGGGGACGTAAACATCTAATTGGACGAAACGCACCAATCGGAGCCCTTCGGTCAATGATTGCACGTCCCACGTCTCCGGGACAGTTTGTCCTCGTATATATTTTGGGTTGATCATATCGATCAGCGCTATCGGAATCAACGTTTTTGACTGGATCGATCACACAATCGATACGAAATAATAAACGACGCTCCGCGACTGAAGCTCTCTTCCGATGCAGGTTTGACGTGACGAAAGGTTCGTCTCCGCCCTCTCCGCCGTACACAACACACTTATATCCTATTACATACAGTAACATACGTATCCATCTGTTGTGCAGCGTCTTTTCCACGCCTGTAGGAACGACTGTGGAACAGCAAGGAGACACACACACACACACACACACCTTTCCTGTACATGTTAGCAGCTATATGCAGATCACCAAGCCATGGGGTCAGACCCCGCATGGACACGCTCGGCTTCAGACTTCTAGGTCAACTTTCAAATTCCTTTGAAATCATTCTCTCTCTCTCTCTCTCTCTTTTTATTTTCTGTACCAAGTTTGCAAAAGAAACTTGTAAGACCGTTAAATGCATATCGACTCTTCAGGCATCATCAAGTCATGCATAGAGGAGCTAGAGTGGGAACACGATGGCTACGTAGCAGGTTAGAAAGGTGGCGGGGGCTGGCCGGGGGGGGGGGGGGGGCATATTAAAAATCACGGTTTTTTTTAAAAGTTACTTGAACCACAGCCTGCAGCAATAAATCAGAGACATGTGGAGCATTCAGGGACCGAGGACAGGGATCATTCTACACATCTATCAGTGAACCAGCAGGCCGCTCTAAAACACAGGCTATATTCAACATGCACATCTGCTACAGGACAGAAGTCATCTTGAGTGTGTGTGTGTGTGTGTGTGTGATGGGGGGTGTTATAGCATAAAAAGAGCATTGTGGCTACAGAACAGGAGAAAGTGGTCCCAGATTCAGTTCCATCGCCTGTGAAGCCCTTCAAATGTCCGTGAAGGCATCATCCCGTCCGTTAAAGGGGTCCGACTGACACACACACACACACACACACACACGCACGGCCAGTGTGTGCGTGTGCATCCAGGGTGTGAAATGCCTCGGCGTGCAGGTTTACTTGTGGAACCTCTGGAAGTAAAGGGTGGAGTCGTCAAACAGCGGGTTCTTCACCTCCATTTCGCCCGTCTAAAGAGAGACAGGAGACGTTAGAGAGCCCCGCGGTAGCAGCGTCCTCATCGTGATGTCCCGTAGCACACGTTGACACGGCGGAGTGCGTGGCAGACACGTGCACTCTGGAGGCAGAGATCTGCTTCCTGTCGCGTTTGAACCCCGGCGGCGAGACCTTTAGCCTTTAGCCTTTATTCATTTGGCTTCCCCCCCCCCCCGTCTGACGTAGCTACAGGCTACCGTCCCAGCGCCTCGCTTACAGCACAACACGCAGTACATGCATGCGCAGTACGCGTTGCGACCCTACGCATAACACCGAAGCTAATAATAGCCAGCCGACTCACCGGTGCCAGTCCTGGACACTCGTACACCGTGAAGTCGCCATCGTCGTTCTCTTCGTCTGTCGACGCGCCCGACTCGGGAACCTTGGGTTCGTCCCTGCGTCTGCAGAGTCACAAACAAAGACTCAGCTGTGTTGGCGAGGGGTGAGACGGCGGCGAGCGTGTCCGGGCCCCGCGGGGGGGACTCACCTCTCCAGGGACAGCATCTGCTGCTTCTGGTGCTGGTAGTGGTACATTTGGGCACTCTGGGCCAGCTTCTTGTCCCCGGGCTGCAGAACCCCCGAGGGGGGAAAGGGAACAACACAACATCACTAGTCTGCATCCGCTACAGCTGGTTTTCACACATGGGACGGGGAACGTCATCTGTCCCTCTGGGGGACAGACATAGTACTGTTATCGTGCCTGGTTCTACCAAGCAGGAGACAAACACGTCCATGGAACGCAAAAAGCCTCAAAAAGCATCCGAGACGTGACTTCACATTCGTTTTTGATTACAATTTTTAAATTGTTACGATACAATAGTTTTCACAACTCAGTCGAATTTATTTGAAATATCACCCAAATGGGTCGCTTTTATTTATTTATACAAATTCTATTGTTTACATTGTTTTCTGCCTTTTTTGTACCGAAAATGAACCGAACCAAAATTACATTTTAGCGTACCGTTGCACCCCTCGTTGTGTACAAATGGTCCTCGTATAACGTCGTACTCGTTTAACGACGACTCAAAGTGTTGCTGCAGCCTATCCCAGCTTTTCTACGGGCGAGGGACCGGGCACACCCCGGGAACGTCGCTGTGTTGACATTCGGAATGTTTCCAGCCGACCGCTTTCTAAATGCTTTCCGTCATGTCACCATCACTTTTTAGATCGAGGCCGTTTCCTTTCACCCGATGAAGGATTTTAGTGATGAGACATCGACATCTTACTTTACTACGCCGAGATGATGTTAGGACTGTCCTCAAAAGGCGCATAGAAATACTTAACACCAAATATTTATATATTGTTCTGGCTTTCCAACACATTCTTTTCTTGCGTGTGAACGTAGTTTTCCGGTTGAACTGACTGAATCCTAACATAAACAAGCGGATGAAAACACTTCCTGTTTAATCTGGCTGACCAATCAAAGGCTTGGCCTTCACTTTCCTGATGACGACTTCTTACATCTACTTTGGAGTCATCGTTCGACTCACCAAACAGTCGAAGGTCGGGGCTCTCAGCAGTCCGTATGCAGCGTAGTCCGCCTTCTGGGTGAGACCAACGCCTTTCTGCAATCTGGACAGAACACGCCAACTGACTGACAGCAGAACCTCCAGACACAGAGTTGATATTCTTCTTCTACCGGGACGACAGCAGAGAGGGTCCAACGCAGGCATTGGCAAACCCAGGCCCGGGGGCCGCCATATCCATCCCTCCCTTTTTAATCCGGCCCGCCAAACTTGTCCAAATTATATCATTAAATAAAATTGTATTATAATTAAACCTCATTCATTCGACCTTTTCCCTGTAATGCTACCTGTAAGAGGCCAAATCCTTTCATGCAATAGCTTTCATGTGTCATTTATATTAGCTCACACAAATACTCCATCCATCTGTTCTCGGTCCGGCCCCTCTGTCAAATTTTAGAACCTATTGTGGCCCGCGAGTCAAAAGGTTTGCCCACGCCACAGAGGTGAATTATGGGAAATGTAGGCTATGTCCACCTCCTGTAGCCAAAACCTCTCACAGACGTCACAACAGGACTTATATTCACTATTACATTAGTGGAACATCCTGTTAAAATGATGACCAAAATGCACCGTAATGCAAATTTATGTTAGTTAATATCAATAACATTATTATCTCGAATCTGTGATGGGATGTAACTTAAAAAGGCCAAATCACCTCATTAAAACATTAAATATATCCGTTTCCTTCTGATGATAAACTGATTATATTTGACCTGGTTCGGTTTCATCAAATGAAACAAACCACCGGTAAATCAAAGCAAATTCTCTTCTGGCATTGTTTCTGCACAAACTACTTATTCTAATCAAGTGCATTGCCAATACATTAATCAACACATATAACTCGTTTTTAATTAGTCCTAAATTCAAGCTGTTTGCAGTTTGGCTGGATAAAGGATTGTTCAGTTGGACCTTACCTGACCCAACACACTCCCGCTACAACCAGAGCCATCGACGCCGCCACGATGCAGACGCTGCTCACCACTGAAAAAAAACGCATGCAGACCGTCAGAGGGAGAAAATGCTGTCGGTTCCCGTCAGAAGAAGACATGACGCCTGGAGGGAGCCTCTGGAAGTGTGGCCGAAGCCGAGCGCAGAGCCGTGAGAGGCCGCGTCTGCAGCAGTGATGACATCACTGGAGGGAGGCGGAACTAACCGACAGCAACAGATGATGCTCTGTGGCGAGTCCCGAGATGTCAGAGCGTGAACTGCTAAAATCTCTCGAGACAGAAGATCATTTTACTAAACTGACCTACAATTTTGCAGTCAGCTGATCAATAAAACTGTCCGAGCTTATTTACTGGTAAATGAGATGCAGTTTTTCTTCTAAGCACTACTGAACCAATAATCAAAACCAATAATGTAATACTTTCATTCAAAGTATTTCAGGTAACGAGAGACGTACTGATGAAGACGCGGTCATTAGCGGGGTACGGGAGGATGATGGGGCCCCTGAACGGGGCCGGCGTGTGATTGGTGCTGGTGAAGGGGACGCTCTGGCTTGGGGGCTGCTCAGTGGCAGAAGACAGGAGATGGCCGGGGCCGGGGCCGGGCACAGGGAGCTGCTTGGATGCAAGGTTTGAGACATCCTGGAGGGGCGGAGCTAAGGTAAAAAAAAAAAAGTCTGAGTCATTACGTCAGCAGGGAAAACTCAAACACGGGTGCAATAGCGGCTTCTGCAGTACCTGGAAGCCTGGTCTCAGTTCTCTGTTTGCTGATGACGGCAGACAGAAAGTCGATCTCCTGATCCAGCTCAGGGGAGGCAATCTCCTTACCTGGGGGGGGGGGGGGGCACAGCAGTTGCAGTAATGATAGTATTAGCAGGAGTAGAATCAGTCCTGGAACTGAATGAGGACGATAGGAATGTTGAAACTGCACCAGTTCTATCGCTGCTGATCAAAGAGCACGGAACCTCTAGAAACTCTAGAGTCAAGCGTTCAATCAGAACCAGGAGAAATGGAATTCCTGCTTCATGGGATTAGGAAGGATGGATAATGGAAACCGGTCAAAGAAATCCTTTTAATAGGAAAATATATTTATTTATTTATTTTGAATAGGCAAATCACTGATTTACTGAGAATAAGAAACATATTGATCTAATCTAATCTAACGCCTGACTAACCATCCTCAGTGTGGCAGAGCCACCAGGAGGATGTGGAGGAACAGCGCAGGTCACCCCCCCCTGATTCATCCCACATTCACCCAGTCACTATCACGCCTCTACAGTGAGGAACGCAGAGACTCATCAGGATGATCGGTTCGTGAACTACGACTCATGCTGCTGATCGACGCGGAGGGAAGCTGGAAGTCTTTGTAGGAGGAAGAGCGCATGATGCTGGTGCTCGACCGCAGCGGTCCCCAACCTTTTTCCTGCCACGGACCGGTTTCATTTCATGCCAGGGCAATTTTTTCGCGGACCGGAGGGGTAATTAAAAATTCAGTTAAAAAGAGGAATATGATTTTACCAATAAACTTTATATTATGCACTTGCAATAACTATTAAACAAGTATTACACCAATATCTACTCACCATTCATTGTGGTCTCAATAATTCCTTCTGTCCTTCATGTTCACGTTTTTTTGTTTCATAAATTCCACATTCTTGTCTTTTAATCAGGGTTCTTGGTCTCTGTGCCGAAGCAGATTTGACCCCTTCATTGGTTAACGAAGCTAATCAGCTGTTGTTGATTAACCCGAGTTTTAAGTCTGACTCCCGGTTTGTCTGTTAAAAGAAGTTTTCTTTTCTTCCTCTTCTTCTTCCTCCTCAGTTGGACTTTCCCATTAGCAAAGAAGCTCTCCAAAGACGTTTGTTTTTTTAATTTAATCTTCACTAGTTTACGTCTGTTTTTAGTAACGTATCACGTAAAGGATGAAAATTCGCATGCGAATGTTACGTTGGAGAAAATCCGGTCGTTTTTCAAAATAAAACACCTTTTAGACGCTAATAATCGATACAACGGAAATTGTAAACAGTTATTCTTTCTGTGCGGCCCGGTAACAAATGCCTCACGGACCGATACCGGGCCGTGGCCCGGTGGTCGGGGACCACTGCTCTAGTGCACCAAATGTTGACCTCCAGCCAGAGGCCGGATCAGGTGACCCGGTACTGAACGCCTAGTCCCGCCCAAGACTTGCCTTTGACTGGCTGAGCAGGACGCCTCCTCCTGACCACACAGCGGCCATGGGCGTTCTCCACCAGGGGGCGCAGACAGGGCCCGCAGTGCGAGCCACCCGGCTGACAGAAGTTCCGTCCGGCCCGGGCGCAGTCTAAACTCCGAGGGCACAGATGAGAGCCTGTGGACAAAGACAAAGACAAAGACAAAGACACAACCTCCTGAAACGCTGCCATGGAAGAGTCTAAAATGTTATTGTACATTTCAGAAAATATTGTGTTTGTGATTCATATGGCCGACGACTGAAAAGCTAAGATGAAGCCGCCACTTCACAAAGCTTCCAGCTTAGCTTAGCGCAAACCGCTAGTCAATCAAAGAGAACAACATTTCACATCTTTAGACCATTTTCAGTTTTTGGATTGAGACGGTTGTCATGGTAATAAAGATGAAATCAGCCTGCTTGTGCCGCCGATGCTGCACCTTTAGCCTCGCCGCCACCCAGCATCCACCTGGGCTTCCAGAAGTTTTCTCATCACACCTCAAGTATCCACATAATGTGCATATAAACATATAAGCCTATCTGAGGTCTGCTGTAATAATAATCACTTCAATCCTGTGATTGATCATTGATCATTTTCTCCACCATCTCTCCTTCTCACACAGGTAACGACTGAAAGGTCGCAGCGCTCGAGTCAAACACACGAGACACGGCTGCCCCTCTCTTCAGGCCTCCCGTCCAACGCTCGCCGTTTGACTGTCCCAGAAGCCCTGCCGGGACACGCGTGAGCGGTGAGTTTGACACGTTCAGCAGCGTCTCTGAAGCAACACGAGTGAAACAGCCGTTCAGAAGGAGCGGCTCGTGGGACGCCTCCTGTGCAGGCCGTCACTGCTCACTGCTGCCGGTTTCATCACACCCCAAGAGACGCTCCACAGGTTCCCTGCTCTGGAGCATCGAGCAAACTCAAGACTAAAAATAATGTTTCTTATATAATGAGATTCTAACTGTCAACAGCAGCGAACGCTACCGCGAGAGCAAGTCACTGACCATATGCATCAAATTAAAACTACGCTAAAGTACAAAAGTCACCAACAGTTGTGATTTCCACCCATCACATCCCTGCAGAACTCAGCGGCACCACGGCGTCGCTGAAAATGCTGCCCTGCAGGGAGGATCTGCCGCACTTGTTGCTGTGGTGCAACAGTGCGACCGTTTATTTCATGGTTACCGCGTGACATTTTGCGCACCAGCGTGCCGGGACCCACTCGGCTCGGAATGGACTCGAAAAGATTCCCGAAATATCAATATTAATCTCTTTAGCTTCTTCATCAGAATCGCTCGTCTCCGCCGCAGGGACCTAGACTGGTTGCCATGACGACTGCCATGGCAACTGAAGGCTTTGTGACGTCAGCAAGGGGGGTGAGTCACCACACAGTTGCACAAGTCAAGGATGGATAGTTTGTCTCAGGCTGGAGTGGGGGAGGAGGGGGGGGGGGGCACAGGGATAACAAAATGCACGAGGAAATGTGACAGAAATAAACACAATGCTACGCACTGAAAATAGAGACACTCCAACGCGCCGTGAAATTAACTTCAAAGCGTGCTACAAAGGAAAAGTCCCGCGCAGCCATGCCGAATAAGTCAAAGCTCTCCTCAGCCACCGTTCTGCTACTCTGCCCTCTAGAACGCTTCTAGAATCACCCTTCTGGCAGTGGAGCAGCGATCAAACTGTCCACCTCATCCTGCCCTTGGAGACTTTACACGAGCCCCGGATAATCCATGCAAAGCTTTACGCCGGGACGACGGAGAGCCAGGTTTGCCCTGGGACAGGAAGCTGCCCCGTCTCTGGGATGGAGCAGCTGCATGGAGCCAGTCCCGAGCCAGAGGAGCTGGAACCCCTAGCGGTCTGAAGTGCCTCAGTAATGGCAGGATTTGCATTCGTCCACTGCAGGTCTGTAATCTGAGCCCAAAGTCGAACACAAAAACGACTGGGGTGAAAATATTGATTTGACCACCCCAAAGGAAGCTGAACAGTAATTGTCATTGTGACAAAACCTGCTGCAAAGAGCAACTGTGAAAACCCTCCGGTTTTTAAACCGACTGCAGGGCAGCTTCATTAAGGCCAATCAAAAAGCTCGCAAAGTGCATCAGAGCTCTCATTGCTCTGAGCAAGCCCGACATCCGTCAGAACTCTCTGAGCCTCGATGACCTTCCCCAGTGTCAAATACAGTCTCAAGTCAGTTTCCTAGCAACCCTGTGTCCTGTGCTTAATGATAGAAGAGTCCTCCTCTCTTCCACTTCCTCTCAAGGTTCAACCGGATGCTGTCCAAACGGGTTTGGCAGCTTCGGGCTTTGCTGTTAGATAAATTCCTTTTCGAAATTCCTCCATTTTGGATGGCTGCCGAAAGGAACGACGGTTAAAGATGTATTTATATTACAGCTCGATTTTGACACATGGGTCTGAAGCGAAATTGAGAAACATCACATGATCTTATTTGGTTGGGGTAGAGCTGAGCAGTTCATGAGGCAGATCCTGGTGCTGTGACCTCGTCCTGGTGCCGTGACCTCATCATGGTGACATCAACAGAGTGTGCGTTTTACCCCGGGTTAGCGATGCAGCAGTTGCTTATTGGCCTTGTTATAACCTCGGAGTGCTTTCTGGTTTTAAAAGTGTTCCTTTGGCATCCAGGGCCAGGATGTCCCCTTTCCTTCCTGTCTTCACTAAGACCTGTTGGTTGTCTGATGGACACCAGAAAAGACAAGTGTCTGATCAGGACAGGTCCTACTAATATTCCTCAACACAGTCCAGTATTCATGTAAATACTGCCAGTACCTGAGATCCTGCTGCAGCTGCCTCCGTCATCGACAGCTCGGCGGACTCACAAGAGCACCTGTGCTTGTGATGGGGGGGGTGGGGGGGTGCAACGTCGGGTCACACAAGTTAAAGCCCCCCCCACCCCCAGACCGACATACGGATGGACAGCTGGCCACTCAGCCATTGGTTAATAGGAGAGCTCCCAGGGCGAGAGAGGATCACTGCTAATAGGTCACAGCGAGTGATACTGCTGGACGCACCACTCACCGCTGGTCACCCCCCCCCCCCCTCCCCCCTCAAATCCATTATAGCAGTGAGTCATAACCAAACTCAGGATTAATAATGCACAGATCAATTTGTCACAATATGTGATGGATTAGTAAAATACTTTCTGCTCGGGGGCTCTTGAAGGGTTTTAAGAAAGGAAAATGACTGCATAACAAGTAGATCTTTACCGTAGGAGGAACCTCCACAGTGTCCGTCAGTATCTGGAGGGGTTTAGGTGCTTTTAACCCCGCCTAGAGGCTACTGGGCCTTTGTTCTGCTCAGACACAGAGGGAGCCGTCATTTGGGTCCGGTTGGGTCCGGTTGGGTCCGGTCGAGCAGAGCGGCAGCGGCGGCGGCCTCCTCCACACGATGACGCAGGACTTAATCAGATTATGCTTTGGCCCATCCGGTGACGGCAGCCAGCGCCGAGGCTCAGACAAGCCGCCTCTCAGCGAGTGGACTTGAGGACAGGGTCTCATCCAGGGCGCCGTCCTGCGGCTGGTGCCGCGCCTCCGTGCGGACTTGGATGATCACGCGCCGCGCTGCAGGTTATGCTTGGACCCAATTCATCCGACGCACCGATGCCGCTCGCTGCAGGAAAAACGGTCGCCACGGAGAGGGTTGCCGTGGAGCTCGACTGCTCAAAACCCATTAGCGAGACAATTTGTTTCACAGGCTGGGTTCACCACAACACTGGTGTTTGTGTCCAGACAAGCCCCGCCCCATTCCAGCCCAGTCTTCTCTCATTTTATTTTAATGTTAATAAATGTCATCATTTAATAGTTTCAATGAAGTAAGTTAATGAGAAAGCCTTTATAAACCTCACTCGTGTCATTTTCTCTACCAAGGAGGCGATGGTTTCACGGGTTGGTTATTTCTGACAGCTACCCCAAAAATACTCGAATTAATCGGGAGACATTCTGGAACTCTCCCAATATCGGCTGCTGGAAATCAAAATTCAAGAGTTATTCCAGCAACAATGGGGAAAAAGACGCTCCTGCTTGGGGATCATCACTATGGATTAGAGCGCCTGTAATCGGTTGCAGACCCATGCAGCTCATTGAAAGAAACTGAAACCGCTTCACGGACACATCCGGCTACGATGCCAGTCATTCAGAATAGTTGAGCTAGCAGCAGAAAACGAGCCTCGTCTGCCGAGTAAAGGAACTCGGCCGGAACTGGAGGTGATCCTGAGGTGATCCCGTTCATCTGGACGTGATCCCGTTCACCTGGAGCTGATCCTGTCCATCTGGACATGATCCCGTTCACCTGGATGTGATCCCGTTCACCTGGAGGTCACCCTGTTTATCCAGGTTGGCGTTGAGCCCCCCCCCGCGCAGCTTTGACAGCTGGAATGTGTTTCCGAGTTCGACCAGACTGACCTTTGATAACAGACTCTCACACCAACATTCCCTCCGACACACGCTGGAAACGTGTTCCATCCACTGAATCCTCCATTCCCCCCCCCCCCCCCGCAGCCTAACGGCTCCCACGCCATCACACCCGGGCGCGTCACGCGTCAGCACGCCACAGGGTGTCCCACCGGGAGCTCGTCTTTCTGGAACCTCAAAACATCACTTTTACTCTTTTATGGAAACGTATCTAATGTGTAACTATGGAAACGGGGAGAGAGACAATTTAATCACCAATTCATCTCTAAATAATAAAAGGCACAATTCTGTGGTAATTTCGTTACAGCAAATTGTTTTCACAGCTTTTTCACCACCATTGCCCCCTGTTGGTCAGCAAACCCCCCCCCGCATTCAGGTCTGTACGGTTCCGACCACATCCAGACTCACTATGAGAAGCTAGGTGCTAAAAAGGACACTTTCTCTTTCACACCTGTATCTACTGTTGATGTGCTAAAACAACTAATTACCCTTCAACCTAACAAGGCCACAGGCCTCGACAACATACCCACCCGGTTCCTCAGAGACGCAGCCGTCTCTATCGCCCCCCGTGGTAACCCATCTGATAAATGTATCCATCAATCAGTGCCACGTCCCACAGGAATTCAAGACGGCGCGGGTTATCCCTCCGTATAAAAAAGGAAACAAATTAGAACCTGGCAACTACCGCCCTGTTTCCATCCTTTGCTCCATCTCAAAGGTCATGGAGAGAATAATCCAGGAGCAAATCAACCGCTACCTCGCCGAGTATAACCTGCTCTTTGAATTCCAATCGGGCTTCAGAACATCCCACTCCACTGACACGTGCCTCATATATCTGACCGACTACATTAAGCGTGAAGTAGACTCGGGCAAATACTGCGGCATGGTCATGCTGGACCTCCAGAAGGCCTTTGACACGGTCAACCATTCAATCCCATTGAATAAACTAGGGGCGATTGGGTTTGATAGCACATCAACAAACTGGATGAAATCGTACCTAGAGGGACGAGAACAAATGGTGGACATAAACGGAACCTTGTCCTCGTCCCTCCCGGTGAGCTGTGGGGTTCCTCAAGGCAGCATTCTAGGGCCGTTACTGTTCCTCCTATACATTAACGACATGAGTGCTGCCTGTAACTGCAATAGACAGACAGCCCCCCCCCCCCCCCAGGAGGCTGCTCTCTTCCATTCATTCATGCTGAGTCGGGCTGGTCCAGAGGCTGCAGGCCTTTTAATCTGACCTCCTTCGCATCACAATAAATAATCTGGAACCGTTTTATAAACTCCTCCAGAGAAAGTTAGCTCGGATACGAGACGAGGACAGAAAACACGATGAGCTGAGCGCCAGAGACGAACCCACGCAGCAAAAAGAAGCACGGCCGAGTGATGGCATGAAGGACGCAGCATCAGCATCCCTGCTGGAGGAGGACCGCCGGTGTCCCCGCTGATGGAGGACCGCCGGTGTCCCCGCTGAAAGAGAACCGCCGGTGTCCCCGCTGAAAGAGGACCGCCGGTGTCCCCGCTGATGGAGGACCGCCGGTGTCCCCGCTGACGGAGGACCACTGTCCCCGCACGCAGCATCAGCATCCCCGCTGAAAGAGGACCGCCGGTGTCCCCGCTGAAGGACCGCCGGTGTCCCCGCTGAGGAAGGACCACCGGTGTCCCCGCTGACGGAGGACCACCGGTGTCCCCGCTGCGGGACACGAGGCGCGGCTGGCGGCGTCCCCTTACCTGTCAAGCAGGCGACCGGCGCCAGCAGGGCCGCAACCACCGCGGCCTGAAGGAGCAGCGGGGCCCGCATCCTGGCCCGCATCCTGGCCACAGCTCCGAGGACTGACGGGGGACACGGAGGCCGACGGAAGGAGGAGCAGCAGGAGGAGAAGTGTCGGTGCTGCTCATTCCCCCATCGCCCGGTGAGCAGGCACGGGAGGACGATCAGAAGAGACCGAGCAGCGAGCAGCGGATTCGGGCGCCGACCGTCCGGATCCTCCGGAGGATTTACCGCAAGGTGTCTGTCCACCGAGGGACCGGAACATGGACGCAAGCCGCCGACTGGCTGATTGATTGAGATGCTTACAGCTGAGCTGGAGCGGTGCGACGTCGGTCTGTGACGTCACCACGCTGCTCCTCCTCTTCGCTGCCTGCCTGCGGGCGTTTCGGTGCAGCAGAGATGCCCCCGTTTTCAGAAAGAAAACGTCACACAATGTTTAGAGAGAATTATCTTCTCTTAATCCTTGTGTTGGAAAGAACTTGATTTGATTTGTGTTCAAATAATTCATATAAATTACAAGAGGGCAGAATGAATGAATGAATGAATGAATGGATGAATGAATGAATAAATAAATGAATGAATGAATGAAGCCAACGCAGGAACGTCGCTTAAAGGGAAATGTCTTTTATGTTTGGTGCTTTGGTGCCCTCTGCTGGTGCATCGGTAGATTGCATGGACTGGGGATCCGGCTCTGTTCTTAATTGGACATTTTTTAAGCGTATTTCCACATAAAACAGGACTTAGTAGACAATTTGTGGACCAGCTTAAGAGATAAATTGTACTTTTAGGGAACAGAAAATGGGTTTATGACATTTTCTGTGACTTTATGGTGGATCTTATGGAGAAATTATAGAATTTAGTAACAAGTAAAGCAGCGTAGTCAAAGTCCAACAAACGTTCAAACAATGTAATCCAGAACAAACAGCCTGAGGAACAGCTGTGGCCTCCATCACGCACACACACACACACACACAGCCAGGAATGAACAGATCTGCATTTATCCCTTGTGCTATTGATTAATGTACCTTTATTATTATTTAGAGCCCATCGTTTTTCTGTTTATTTCAGATCTAAAGAATATATTAATATATTATTGTCACTGTAATTAAACTCCAAGGTCGTTTGTGTAATATGATATGATGTGAATCTGAATAATGACGCATTCGCCCAGTTATAAAAAAATAAAAACATTAAATTAAATTCAAATAAGAAATTAGACAAACATGATATTAAGAAGAGCGTTTGATCTATTTCTGTTGAAGCTCCATGTTACGTCTCAGCGTCCTTCTGTAAAGTTACTTGTTGGAAATGAGGAATAAATAGGAATCCTATTTAATCTTTATTCCATTGCGAGTCTCTGATCATCTTTGTATAATATCATTTTCTCAACTTGTTTGCTGAGTGAAGTTGTTCATGTGAAGGTTCACATTTAGCTTGTTTGTGTAAATGCTCGAGTTGGAATGTAAATTAAAGCACATTTGTGCAATAAAATTCAGAGTCAAAATGTTTATTTTATTAACCAAAGTGTTCAATAATATGAAATAACACTAAAGATGGATTAATTCACACATTCCCGAGAACGATCCATGAACGGGAGCAAAGCGGGAATCCAAACAATGTAACCCGCAACAAGTCGATACATTTTGTTTCCTTTTTGTCGCGGCACATCCGGACGACACAACTCCTGTGTCGGTCACGTGACTTTTTTGTTAAAGCGATACGCACCAATCCGGGGTTTCACGCATGCGCACCCGACACGGTGCCGACGCGCCAGTGTTGTGTGTCCAATCCTGAGACGCAAGCGGTCCCGTTACGGCTTCAACCGGGGCTCACCGGGAGACAAGCGTCACTCACTGTCAGACACACGTTTCAGAGCCGGGACGGGTTCGGACGGGCTCGGGCGGGTTCGGACGGGCTCGGACGGGCTCGGACGGTTTCGGACGGGCTCGGGCGCGCTCGGACGGGCTCGGCCGCGCTCGGACTGCTTGCCTCGGAGCGGGCGAGCAGTCAGTGGATCCACGCCGAAGCACAAGTCGGAGGCGAAATGGAATTCCTGCACCAGCTCCATCTCCTGCTGTGGAAGAACGTCTCCCTGAAGAGGAGGGGGCCGGTAGGACTCTGTTCTTCATCACGGAGCGCCGGTTCGGTTCGGTTCGGTTCCTCCGGGGAAGACAGCAGCTGTTTCTGTGCGCTAATGTGTTTCATTCAGACAGTAGAGAAACACCGCAGAGATCTCAGTGAGGAGGAGGAAGGAGGAGGAAGGAGGAAGGAGGAAGGAGGAGGAAGGAGGAGGAGGAAGGAGGAAGGAGGAAGGAGGAAGGAGGAAGGAGGAGGAGGAGGAGGAGGTCTGCCGGGCTCTGCGTGTGACCGTGTTGTCAAACAGGTTGTTGTTGTTGTTAAACGAATCCGGTGTTTATTCCCAAGTCGTGTTCAGCCTCTCTTAAAAACGAGACACCTACGCACGCGCGCACACGCACACACACACACACACACACAGGAATCAGGCGACTGATAATTGTTGCATGTGTGCGTGTAAGAAAGCATTGAGGGAAATGCTTCAATGCTGAATGTCATAACTTTATAAAGTTATGACATTCAGCAGCGTAAACATCAAAGGATATTCGGTTATTATTCAGGAGCCGATGGAACCCGGCGCCTCTAGAGCAGGGGTCAGGAACCTTTCTGAAGCCGAGGGCTCCTTTCTGGGCACCGGTTCATGCAAAGGGCTACCAGTTTGATACACAAAATAAAAAATGTACCATTAATCATTAATGATATCGATCTATGTAAACACACTGATCATGTTTAATGATTACTCACACTAATTATTAACAACGTTTTAACAAGACTTGTTCAGAAGTCTTTTATCTTATACAAACTCTTGAGAAACCACGGCCCGCGGGCACCGCCTTGGTGACCCCTGGTCTAGAATCTATTCTCGATGGTGTCTCATCCTGCATGAGACACCAGAACTCACTGTCACCAGGAGCAGGAGGAGCAGGAGGAGCGCCTCCTCCAGATGTGTGACCTCCACAGCTGTGCTGTCTGAGCCTGCATATTGTGAATCCTTTAATCCTTTCTATTATTAGCCACCAGAAATCCTCCTGCCTGTCAGCCCGGGCCCTTCCGCGTTGTGTGTGTGTGTGTGCGTGTGCGTGTGTGCATGTGTGTGTGCGTGTGTGTCTGCAGCAGGGGTGTTGGCCAGCTATTTTTAGCCCATCTACCTTCAGACATCCAACTCAAAGGAGTCACCGGACATCCGTCCGGGATCCTCTGAAATCGGAATAGAAACCGCCGAGTCATGCGTTTCTGGGTTGTGACTCGGCACTAAATAGAAACGGCATCAGTCGCGTCCTGCGTGCTGGTTGCTGCTCAACGACGTCACAGCCCCGATTCATGCAGGATTTATTTGCATAAAGGTGCACGTGTGCTGCGTGCTTTTATTTAGTCATTATTTGAGGTAAAGTTTTACTTTATTCCGTTTATTTCCACCTCTGCAGTTCTATTTTAGTTCTTCACCAATTATTAATCCGTTATTTATTTACCTTATTGAACTAGCCTTTTGTTCGCCGTGGTTCTTGCAAGCCTTGCTTCCTCTCGGAATGCTCTCTTCTGATTGGACGGGGACATGAGCGGGTCCTTCCTTCGCCTGTATATGCTTCAATCATCTGGGCGCCTTATGAAAACACAACTGCACAACTCGATTCACCTTCTTTCGCTTAAATGGCATCATATTTTATAAAGAAACAGTTAGCTCCAGTTAGCTCCAGTTAGCAGCTGCTGCAGATGTCATTAAAGCAACTCCAGCAACATTTTCAAGCAAAAACATCAAATCCACCAAGCATTGCTTCAAAGGAGGAACCTGCAAGAACACTCGTTTGTTTTCCCTGAATATCTGCCGTAAGATCAAGAAGCTGGAGGAGCATCAGCCCAACGTTGGACTGAGTAACCTCCATCCATCCATCCATCCATCCATCCTCTGCTTCTCCGGGGCCGGGTCATGGAGGCAACAGTCCCAGCTGGGATCTCCACACTTCCCAGACCCCTCCTCCAGCTCTTCCGAACTCTAACTCTAAGAAAGAATGGGTTTTGGGATCATACGCAATTTTAATGGGACTACTTCACCTAATTTGCATGTTTTTGGTGGTGGGAGGAAGCCGGAGAACCCACAGATAACCCACACAGACACGGGGAGAACATGCAAACTCCTCACAGAAAAGCCGCGAGTCGGATTCCAACCTGTGACCTGCTTGCTGTGAGGCCCGAAGGTAACCAGGAACCAGGAAACAATCTGACCACACCTCATTGTTGGGCAAACACACCTTTGGGCACACAGGAACTCTTATTGTGTACACAACGAGGGCCCTGACTCGGCTCTCCCTGGTCGAGAGCCGTGTTTGTTGCACCCAATAATATTTCTGCGACGCTGTGAACTGTGTTGAACACAACTCGCAGAATTGTAGGATTTTTGTGCAAACGCATGCATCGAATGTGATGCACAGATCCGTTGTGTGCTGAGAGGCAGCGAATGGCCTCCCTCTCTGAGGACGTCCTCTTCATCGCTGTGCCGCATCACACTCTTCTGATGTCTCAGAGAGTGTGTGTGGGCAAAGAGAGGAACACTGCTCGTGCGTCGAGACGTGTCTGCCTTCTTTTTATAGGACAATAAGTTGTATTACGAGCCCATTCCCAACAAGTCTGGATGTGATATAAAATGTAAATGTAAAGACCAATTTTTACCCTCGCCGAAGGGGAGGCGAGGGTATTGCAATTGGGTCTGTTTGTCTGTCTGTCTGTTTGTTTGTTTGTCTGTCTGTCCGAGCGCATAACTCAAAAACTAGTGACCCAATCGACTTGTAATTTTTACACAAGCAAGGGTCTGTCCGTGGCTCGGTCCTCCCCGAAAATGGCGTTGATCCGGATCTGGATCCAGATTCTAGAATTATTTTTACATCTGGAATTGTGCCTGTGCTGTAAACTGCCACTTTAAGAGGGAGGGACACGAATGGCATGATGGGAAAAAGAGTCCAGAAGGAGTCTTGTAGTACGTTCCGGAGCAGCAAGCTAGAGCAGGTTTGGCCCCTCTGATCCGGAAGCCCTGTTTACTGTCTCACAAGATCCAAGAGTCTATTGGAGGCGAGGGTCTGCAATCTCTGATTGTCTTTCTAGTTTCTGTTTGCATGGTAGTTTGTTTACAGACAGAAACACATACCAGCTGTGTACTGATTGTGTGTGTGTGTGTGTGTGTGAAGAACACAAAGCCACCATAGTTGTGCTCAACAACTCAACACTGTGTCGTTAAACATGCAGCTTTGTCATCCTCATGAACTTCATTGTCCTCATGTGACAATGTATCACAATTCATGGAGGGTGAGCTCAAAGAGGAGGTCTGCATCTCCTCCTCCCCTCCCCTCCCCTCTCCTCCCCTCCCCTCTCCTCCCCTCCCCGAGGAACCATGACTGATGTTAACCAAAGTTGCATGATCACTGTACCAAATGTAAAATGTGACCTGGTTTCTATGGAAGTGCAGTGTAATTAACAGGTTAATTAGCAGTGTAATTAACATAGATTGTCTGACCATTCTCTTCCAGTGGGTGCTGGCCTTTGAGATCTTCATCCCACTCGTCCTCTTCTTCATCCTCCTGGGTCTGAGGCAGAAGAAGCCAGCGATTCCTGTCAAGGAAGGTAGGCAGACGGAACGGGGATAGTTAAAAGGTTTACTTTCCTTACATCACACATGCACCGTTTACAATAGCAGAAATCATATCGTTTTCATGCATTTTATAAACTCATGAAATTGTCCACTGAAAGGGATGACACCGGAAACGAGGCCTACTTTGTGATCTGTTCCCCTTTTCTCCGGTAAAGTTCCTGCAATACACCTTTAATAAAATGTCTAATGTGTTTGAAATGAAAAGCCTCGCATTCGTTCAGGGGACAGAAAACGAGACTTTCATTGAGAAGCAGATCTTTCATCAGTATTTGGATTTGGAGGGAAATAGAACTGAAGCGGATCAAAGCAGCCACACTTCCTGTGCTTCACGGTGGAGCAGCTCCACTCATTAATGCGCTTAGCGTGTGCGGCTGCTGAGCGAAATGGGATGCGTCCCAGCGACTTCCTCAGTGTCGGTCCTGCTGCCCACGTTTGTAGCGCAGATGACTTTTGCTGTTTAGCAGCACAGAAAGGTAATAAAATACTTTGAATTAATGGCTCTGTAGAAACACACTGAGGATTCTAAAGTCAGGCAGACGATGCAAGCGCCACAGAAATGAGTAAAATAATCTGTGATCAACTACTGGGGGGGGATTTAATATAAATTATTATTACAATATCCTCTAGTATCTCCAGTGATGGCTAAATGTTCATAATCAGGTAAATCTGTGATAAATGATGGATGGAATTACATTTTAGGATTTTCTCTCTCTCCATTAACATGTGTGTGTGTGTGTGTACATAGTGCTATTGGATGCATTGATGTTTAAAGTGATGCTTTATGTCTCCCTGTCGTCGTGACGATGTGTTATAGTTCTTGTCGTTTGCATTTTAAACACATATTTTTTAGTTTCGTTGAGCCATTGTACCAATTTATTTTGATGTTTCTTGTCTTCCTTTTTTCTGGCTGTTTTTCTTTCTCCCTGGGTGGGATGCATGTTGTCATCGTGTCGGATGCACCAGTGTGTAAGTGCTGCTGTCGTTCCTTTACCCTGGTTGAGCTGCTGTATTCATCTGAAGGTCTTCTAATCTAATGAACCAATGAGGGCGTGTCAGCCTAACCCTGACCCACGTTTCAGTCACTCAGCGGCTCATACCGTCCAGGGGCTCCCGGCTGCACATCTGTCCGGGGGTTTGTTCTGTCCACATCTGCCGATGATGATGAAGATGAAGATATTTATTAGATAGAATGTTAGAGTACAAGTACAGTCACACATCCTGTCTAAGAGGAGCATTTCTAAAAAGCCCTTTCGGTCTTGTTTCCGTTGAAAGTCCTTCGTACATAAATCATCGACATTTAACAATACAAATAAAACGAATCTTAAAATACTCAATTGCCCCGATCTGAACTTCAGTGTTTCTATTTAGTGTTTGAGCCTCTGAGTGAATGAATTCTGCTCTGCCTCCGTGTGAATGTCGCCTCAATACACCTACAGTGTATTCCTAACGCCGTCTTCCTGTGATTCACGGTCAAGGGGACGTGATTAACTGTCATTACTGACTCAGTTCTCAGCTAGTTGGTCAGAGAGGACGAGCCTCAGATTTTAACTGCATATTACCGATGTCTGCATTTCATTGGTCTCTGCTGCTTCTCCACCCTGCGAGGGTTGTGATCGGTTCCGTGCGCGTTCAGCGCCGCCATGCTGCAGCCTCTCTGACCAGCAGCTTCCGGTTTCTCCTCTGAAGCTCTAGCGCTGGAGCTCCCCCTCTTCTTGTTCGCTCGCTCTTTGTCCTGTTTGGATCTGTGGCTTTCTGCTCTACCTGTTGGTTTCTCCTTCTCCATCTCCTTCCTCTGTGCTCCTCCCACATCCAGCCTTTTACAGCGCGGCGCCCCTCACCTCGGCTGGCATCCTCCCCATCATGCAGTCCCTTTGCCCAGATGGACAAAGGGATGAATTTGGTTTCCTGCAGTACAAGAATTCCACGTGAGTCGAGCCTGACGGTGACGCTCGTAGGTTTTAAGATGTTTGTCTTGATCAATGTGTTTCTTTGCTTGATCGTTTACTTCCTGCCATTAAAATTAGCAAATGATGATTAGCTGTGCCGTCTTCACCAATCACCTCCTCACCTGGAATCACTAGCTCAGAAAATCTATTGATCAATTTCAGATGAATTATAATTTAATGTTAGCATCATTTTGTTTCTTATTTCTTTATAATTACTTCCGCCAAGGAGGAGGTCATGTTTCTGATGCCGTTTGTCTGTTAGCAGTCATAATAAATTTAATACGTCCTATTAAATTGTGGGAGCGATCCGGATATTACATTTTAACATTAAAACCCATTTTAGGATTCAAAAAGTCAAATCAACTCTGATTCACTTTGACTTTTCGTGGTTGGTGTATAAAGACACAAAGAACAATCTAGAACCGTTTGGTGCTGATCCGGATCACCATGTGGACGGTGTCGATCCAAGGAGGATGTGGTTCCTGATGCAACCAGGAGATCTCGGCGGTGGGATCACGCTGAGGCGATGCTCAGACTCTCCGGCTCTGTAACATGTTCCATGTTCACCAGTGACTTTTGATGGACTTCCTGCTGCCTCAGAATAACTTGTGTCTTCGTGTCTAATTGTCCCGCTGTTAGCGTGACCCAGCTGCTGGAGCGGATCAGCGAAGTGGTTGAGCAGAATCGGCTCTTCACCGCTGATTGGCCGGCTTTGGGACGGGAGCTGGACACCCTGCAGCATCACCTGGAGACCCTCAGGCCCGCCCCTTTACCGCCCGACGACACCTTCAACCAAAGCCAAGGTATAACCCTCAGAGCTCTGCACACCAGTGAGTGTGTGAAGGGTTCGATGCTCTCAGGTTCGGCGTATGCACTGTGGACTGTCACAGGAAACGAGCATTTAGCATCTAGCATGACGTCACCTCTTCATTTGAGCCTTGTGTCGCCGTGTGTGTGTGTGCGTGTGCGTGTGTGCAGGCTTCACTCTGGCCAGCGTGTTGAAGAATCAGTCGGTTTTCCATCAGTTCCTGGTGAAGAACCTTTCCCTGTCCGACGCCACCAGCAGTCTGCTGCTGGACTCTCCAGTCAGCCTGAGGGAGGTGATCAGCTGTTCTTAACCCGCACGTCACTCTGGCTTTACTCGGGATCAATAGTTAATGTTACAGTAACGTAAACAACACGCACGTAAACAACACGCACGTGAACAACACGCACGTAAACAACACGCACGTAAACAACACGCACGTAAACAACACGCTGTCCTGTCGCTCTGTGTCAAGGTGCTAAATGGAGGAAGCCACGGCATGAGAGTGTGCTATGGTAGCAGTAATACGCAGGGGAGTGGGTCATCATGTGTGTGTGTGTGTTTGCGTGTGTGTGTGTGTGTGTGTGTGTGTTGTAGGTGCATCGTCTCATCTTTGGTACGTCGCTCAGAGAAGGAAGAGGAGCTCGAAGTTTGATTCAGGGGGCGAAAAACAGCAGCCAAAAAGTCCTTCATGTCAAGGTAAGCTCTCTTTCTCGCTCTCTCTCTCTCTCTCTCTCTCTCTCACACACACACACACGCAGGTTGATCCACCTTCCTCGTGAAACTCTTTTGCTACTGATCATTTGTGTATTTTCTTAAGGTCACTGTCTTCCTTGCTTTTCCTGCCCCCCCCCCAGCAGAAACTCCAGAGAGGTGAGGACATTCTGGATGGAGGTCTGATCCACGAGGCCTTAGGTGACCCGACGGATGCAGCTCATAGACGGGCGCTGCTCAGGCTGATGTCCCAGGCCGTTGGCCTCGGTGAGGTCACAGGAAGCCAGCGAGCAGACCAGCAGGTAGGCCTTTAAGAGACGCTCTCATTGCTGCTTGCACTGGACGAACCATCAGATATCAGACTGTTCTGGTTCCCTAAAGAAGGGAGGACAACGTTTTACCCGTCATCGAATGATCGGGGAAGGCAGCCTCGTTCCTTCCCGTCCTGTCTTCCACAGGAGCTCCTCCTGACGGGAGCCATGTTGGAGAGCCTCACCTGCGGGGAGGGCGGGGCCAACCCGCTCTCTAAGATCCTGTTTGTGCCGGAGAAGCAGCAGCCCTTGTTGCGGGCCTATCGTAGCGCAGTTTGCAGAGGAGAGGAGGGTCAAAGGTCAGAGTACTTCCGGCTGTTGAGCGCTGCACTGAGAGAGCAGATCAACACACGCAGCGTGACTGAGAAGGTACAGCTTTTGGGTCGGGGATGAAAAGGGGAAGCTTCTCTTGTTTTTTAGTATTCTTATCATACGACACAGATTGAACTTGTTGTGGCTTCCGATTGGCTTACGAATGCCCTCCCCCACCACCTTCTCCCGCCCCCTCCCGCCACCAGCTTCACCTGCAGCCGCCCAGCTCGTTGGCTCCCCTCTCACAGTCCCGCCTCAGGGTCTTGTTGAAGGACCTGGCTGATGTTGAGAGGCTCCTCAGAGACGTGGACCTGCTCTCTAGTCTGGCCCGTCTGCTGCCCAAAGGAGCCTGCGGCGGACAAGCTCCGGCCCCGCCCACAAACGTGTCTTGGCCCCTTAACACCACCACCTGGGGGCCCAACACGACTGACGTCCCCGGAGAGGAGGGGGAGGAAAGGCCAGAGGGGGGTGTCGGAGGAGGAAGAGGAGGGAAGGAGGAAGCAGAGAACCCTCACTCTCAGTTCTCAGCATTCGTTCAACTTTGGGCCGGACTGCAGCCGATTCTGTGTGGGAACAACAGGTAGGTGACGAAATCCAAAACGGGACCAAAGGACCTCAACGGGAACGTTTTCCAACGCTTACTGTTTCCTCTTTGGTTGCATCTCCGTCTTCCTGACCTTCATGCAAGTCCAAAGACGGCTTCCTGTCGCTCGACACAGCGGCACCCGGGAGGGGCCGAGAACGCAAACAAACACCAACCTTTAGTATCGGCTGTAAATCTAAAAATAGAAAACGGGGCCGGCTATTGACATTATGATTCAGAATAGTTACTGTAAATATTGACCTTTGAAGGCGACTTGCTCCTAGAATAAAACACTCCGCTCTTCTCTCATCGATCTGACGTTCTGTAGCTGTGCTCTTCTTTGCATCGTCCTTTGAATCAGAGATATGATGGATAAATGGTTAGTCTGATTACAATCCGTCAGGCTGCTTATTAAACGTATTCCATCGTTTTAGAAATGAACCTGCCATTTATAGCTGGTTGGAGAACAATGAAGCTGAAACGACAAACCAAGGAGCTAATGTGGATTCATCCGAACGGTCTTGCTGCAGGATCATCGAGCCGGAGGCTTTGAAGCAGGGGAACATGAGTTCTCTTGGATTCACCAGCAAAGAGCAGAGGAATCTGGGCCTACTGGTTCACCTGATGACTGCAAATCCCAAGATCCTTTACTCCCCCATCGGTTCCCAGGTGGACAAAGTGATTCAGAAGGCAAGCAGACATAATGTTCTCACTCAGACGCGGAGCAACTCGCTAGCGGGTTATCGGTTACTGTAAAAAAACGACAGTTCAGACACGAAGCCGCCTGATTATCCGTCGCACGTTATGCATTCAGCACAGGGGTCGGCAACCTTTTCGACTCAAAGAGCCATTTAGAGCCATTTTCCACAGAAGAGAAAACACGGGGAGCCACGAAATCCTTTTGACATTTAAAATGAAGACAACGCTGCATCTTTTCATCATCGTTTTTTACCTTTATATATGTATAAACAAACTATAGTGTGTTGCATTTATGAATCAATGAACTGTTACAGAGAAGTGAAATTACATTTCTGCACGCAACAAAAACATTTTGAACTCCGAAAAAAGACGTTGGGATATTTTTGAGCAAAGTCTGTGTGTTTATTCTGGAAATGTCTTGTGACATTTGACTTTTTGTTGTTTGCTAGCTTCTTATTACATATTAAGCGTACCGGTAAACCCGTCTCGTCAGCATTGAAGGCGAACGTATCTGCCCACGTATCATTAAACGTTCTGTTTTCTTCAGACACTTTTCTTTTCTTAGATTTATCCATAGTTGTCCTACCTGGGGGTCGAAAAGTTCAAGAAATCGCACGCAATTTGGCGGTTGTGGCCGGATATATGTCGATGGTTGTGACCTATATTATGAGCGACAAAAAAATTGAATACGTTTTATTTTGTATTATTTATAATCACCATAATCTTCAAATTTAGAGTTACATTTTAAAAACGAACAAACTAAAATAAAATACATTGAATTAAATACTCATTATTTATTTTCTAAAGAGCCACATGCGGCTCCGGAGCCGCGGGTTGCTGACCCCTGATTTAGCACAAATGAAACCGAGCTGTGAGCGATGCAGAGAGAGGAAGAAGATGGTTGAACTCAAAGTCATGGCTTTTTATTTATGTATTTGTTCTCAGGCTAATGAGACATTTGCATTTGTCGGGAACGTGACGCACTACGCCCACGTGTGGCTCAACATCTCGGCCCAGCTCAGGAGCTTCCTGGAGGAGGGTCGGCTGCACGACCAGCGGGTGTGGCTGCAGCAGGTAGCCCGACACGTTCCCTCTTTATTAACGACTAATGTGTGAAGGAACCGTGACGAAGCTGCCTGGCTCCGTGTCCTCCTCGCTGTCATCCCTCTCCAGCTTTCCTCCGAGCTCCGGCACCGCCCGGAGCTGTTGAACGGCACCGACGGTGAGCTGACGCGGGGTCTGGTGGATGGAAACTACACCCTTCCCAGCACCGCCACCCTGCTGGAGCAGCTCGACACCATTGACAACGCCGCCTGTGGCTGGACTCGCTTCATGTCGAAGGTTGTGTCCGCGGGAACAGACGAGTTCCACCTGGTCTAAATCTGGGGCGACGCGCTCCATCAGCAGACGGAACATGAACAGTGTACAGCGGAACCGCGGTTCTCAAATACAGAAACTATATTTCTCCTAAGAAATCGTGTAAACTGGACGAATCGGTTCTTAAGAAGAGTAGAAATCGTTGATTCCTCCATCCCGTCCTGCAGCGAGATCCCAGACACGGACGGCATGTTCACATTTGGCGATAATTTCCTTCTTCTATTCAACGGTTGTTCTTTACTGCTGCCTTTCTTTGGATCCACGACTAAGAGCTAAAGAGAACAAAGAGAACTACCGAGTCGTTTGAGAACCGAGGTTCCACTGGATATGTATAGATTTTTTGGTCTGATATGGAGACGTAATCTCTGAATGTTATTGATGACTTCTGAAGGATGGATCTCGGGCATAAAGGGTTAGGGTTAAATTATGTTTTTTATCATTTGGTCGCACAAACGAAGAAGCACCCAGAAAACGCATCTATTGTTCGCCAGACTTCATTTTGATTTAAAAAAAAAAGAAAAACAGAAATTGTCAGCAATTAAAAAAATATTTTTTTTCAAATAATTCATCTCACCCTCACATCCTATAACAAACGACAGAGCGGTTGTTCCTGCTGCTACGTGAGGGAGTGAGGCTGCTTCTTTTTACAGACCACAACTCTTTTGTTATTAATTATACATTTCAGGACTAAATAATTCATTTTGATAGTGGTATTAATTCTGCTGCTGTATTTAGTGCACCAGATTATCTGTCCGGGGAGAGGCCCGTGGCTACCAGGCTTTTATGCTTCATTGTGTTGTTTCCTGTGCTTCCAGGTCAGCGTGGACGTCTTCAAGGGCTTCCCCGATGAGGACAGCATTGTCAACTACACCTTGAACCAGGCCTACCAGGACAACGTCTCGGTGTTTGCCAGTGAGTGTGTATAGATTAACTGTTCCTGTAAAACAAGCGTGTTAAAACTGCAAAGCCATTTATAGGACATGCATGGTAGGACATTCTTAGCTGCAGCAGTCATCTGGCTTGACCCTTGACCCTGTGACTGACATATAAACTCACTTGTTTCCCAGGCGTGATTTTCCAGACTAACAAAGATGGCTCCCTGCCGCCACATGTTCTGTACAAAATCAGACAAAACTCCAGCTTTACTGAGAAGACGAATGAAATCAGACGGGCCTACTGGCGCCCTGGGCCCAACACCGGGGGGAAATTCTACTTCCTGTATGGCTTTGTGTGGATCCAAGGTAAGTGATTCTCATACAATGCCTCCTGAGTACTGAGTATAATGAGCCGTCATTTGATAGTTTCATGTTTGCTGGGCTCCTGCCATAGTTGGAGTCAAAGAGGTTTGGACACTGGATTTGTTGTTTTAGTGCAACCTGCAGACGGCAGCAGCCTCTGCTACAAATCAAGATCCAGATATCGGTCCTCTGTGGCACCAGACGCACGTGGCTTGTTTTACCAGGAGCAGGATGCATTCTGGGAAAATGCTGCACCTGTGATGATGCAGGTGCATCATCACAGGTGCAGCATTTTTATTCAGCTCATGTGACGCAGAATGATGGTGGCGATGCTTCCGAACTGACAGGCCGGCCAGCGTGTCCTAGGTCTTCCCCGGAGGACATACCCGGAACACCTCCCCAGGGAGGCTTCCAGGAGGCATCTAGAACAGAGCCACCTCAGCTAGCCCCGCTTGATATGGGGGAGCAGCCAGAGTCCAGCATGCACCTGGAACAGGTTTGACTTACTGCTGGCAATGTGAACCAAGCTCCTGCTTTGATCATACAGGGACCGGACAGCCCTCAGCAAAGTGCCCCGGACCCCCTACTCCGGATGGCGTAACCAGAACCGAGCAGCTGCTCTGGTCCACTCGGACCAGCAGTCGGGCTTCGAATGCAAATGGATGGGCTTATGCCCACGGGACTCCGCTGGGCTCAGCCCGAAAGGACGACGTGGGTCCGACCTCTGGCGGACTCACCACCCACTGAGAAACCGTAGGGGATGGGTGAACGACCCATCCCTGTGCTCGAACAAGATGTCTGTTCTGGACAAACTGTGACGAGCACAGAAGTCCAATAACAGAACAGCACTCGCGTTGAGATCGGGAAGGCCGTTCATCCCAATGCCCCCCCCCCCCCCCCCCCCCCAAGACACCCTCTGCGGGTGGTGAGTCCACAGGGGAGCAATGAAGACTTAACTGGATAGATTTAAGTCTTCATTTAGGTTGTTAGGCTGTAAATGAAATGCATAGTTCTGTTCTGTTTCTGTCTGACGTTATGTCTCCATCCTCACCCTTCCTCAGACATGATAGAGCGAGCCATCATCAACATGTTTGTCGGCCGCGACGTGGTGGAACCTGGAAACTACGTTCAGATGTTTCCGTACCCGTGTTACACCAGAGACGAGTAAGAAACGGGGTTTCATGGTTCTGATTATGTTAGAACGTTGTAGACCAGTGATCGGCGTCATTGTATTTGTCCCCAACCACCGGGCCACGGCCCGGTACCGGTCCATGAGGCATTTGTTACCGGGCCACACATAAAGAAGAACTAATGTATACAATTTCCGTTGTATCGATTATTAGCGTCTAAATGGTGTTAGGGTTAGGGTTGAGACATTCGCCTGTGAATTTTCATGCTTTACGTGATACGTTACTAAAACAGACGTAAAATAGTGAAAATCAAATTAAAAAACAAATGTCTTTAGAGAGCTTATTTGCTGATGGGAAAGTCCAACTAAGAAGAGGAGAAAGAAAAGAAAACTTCTTTTAACAGACAAACCAGGAGTCAGACTTAAAACTCGGGTTAAACAACAACAGCTGATTAGCTTCGTTAACGAGCAATGAAGGGGTCAAAACGGCTTCGGCACAGAGACACCAGAACCCTGGATTAAAAGACAAGAACCGGTCCATGGCAGGAACACGGTTGGGGCCCGCTGCTGTAAACGCTCTATTAATTATCTTCATCTGCTGTTTCTCCTGCGCTCTTCCACTACGTTTAGTGAATCAATACTTTCTACGCCAAGTGTAACTCAACTGCAAACCTGCCTGTGTTGCTGCTGTCTTTCAGCTTCCTCTTTGTCATTGAGCACATGATGCCTCTGTGCATGGTGATCTCCTGGGTTTACTCAGTGGCCATGATGATTCAGCACATCGTGGCTGAGAAGGAGCACCGGCTCAAAGAGGTTGGTCTTACTGGGAGGAAGTTCTTGTTCTTGTTCTCGCGTCTTCGTTCACGGCTATCAGTCGGGAGGGAGAAATGAGCCGTCGGCTCTAAACGCGACTGCAGTGACCAGCTGTTCCAGGAAACGAGTCCCCCTTTTAAAATGAAACTGTCCGTTTTTATCTAAGATGAGGTGTTTTTAAATCTTGTATTTATTAGGAGAATGTATTCAATATATGGACTTTGGGATTTGTTCATTAGAGGAAAATATAGAATTCTTTGTTTGCATTTATTCGACTGTTTAATTATTATGACTTTAATATTACAGCGGTGTTCCAGAATATAATGTCTAATATCACACATACATAAATGACGAACTCTGGCGCCGCTTCATCAGGTGATGAAGATGATGGGCCTGAACAACGCTGTCCACTGGGTGGCTTGGTTCATCACTGGCTTCGTCCAGCTGTCCATCTCAGTCACCGCTCTGACGGCCATTTTAAAGTACGGCCGGGTCCTGCTCCACAGCAACGCCTTCATCATCTGGCTCTTCCTCACCATTTACGCTGTGGCAACCATCATGTTCTGGTGAGATCTTCTCATTGCTCAACCCCCAGCTTTTAATGCCAGAATGTCATTGATTGCTGAGAAATGACGAACCGGCTGCATGAAAGCTGCGCGTTAGCTTAGCAGCAGCTGCAGGCCTCCATCTCTGCCTACTGAGGCTGTATTCAAGCACAGAGGAGTGTAAATTGGCATCCCGCTCAAAGCCCGACAGCACAATCCCCGACGGAGTAGAAATCAGCCTCTAATGTGAGCCGTTACTCCTCTGCAGAAGTACCGATCCATTCTATCAGGTATCGGCTAGGTGCATCTGCCTTGTGGAGGGAGTGGACAATGGCGTAGAACCCTAACGCTGATTACCAAAACACACCTACGAACAATGAAAGGGCGAAATGTATTTATTCTGGACTCAAAGTCTGCTCAACTTAAGTACACGCGGTCCTCGTTTAACGACGACTGTGAGTTACGACAGGCTGTCAGAGTAACACAGAAAGGGGAGGAGTCAAGACGTAACAATTCGTTTTTATTCTAAAATTGATATGTGCGTAGAAAGTCAGGAAAACATCGTCACGGCTCCGACCTTGACCTTTGGCGTGTATAAATCTTCACTCTGCTGAACTCCGTGTTGTTTTCCAGCTTTTTGGTCTCGGTGATCTACTCTAAGGCCAAACTGGCATCAGCCTGTGGAGGCATCATCTACTTCCTCAGCTACGTGCCCTACATGTATGTGGCCATCAGGGAGGAGGTGGCCCATGACAAGATCACGGCCTTTGAGAAGTGCATTGCTGTAATAATGTTATTTTCTCCCTCTTCATTTGAATCTGACTGCATTTGGTCCGTTTAACGCTTTGCTCCTTGTGACATCATCGAAACTTCACCTCTCTCCTCCAGTCTCTCATGTCCACCACAGCCTTCGGACTTGGCTCCAAGTATTTTGCCTTGTACGAGGTGGCCGGCGTTGGCATTCAGTGGCGAACCATCAGTCAGTCGCCGGTAGAAGGCGACGACTTTAACCTGGGTTTATCCATGATGATGCTCATCATCGATGCCGGCGTGTATGGCGTGCTCACCTGGTACATAGAGGCTGTGCATCCAGGTAGGAAACCATTCTGCGCCGAATCCCCACCATCCTGTTCGTACTGATCAGCATGTAGGCTATGTTAGCATTCAGTCAATCTACCCACATTTGTTGGTTCTTCTGCAGTTCTTCCCCTCTGAACTGTGACAAAAGAGTATTGAACAAAGTTAATGCCATAACTTGTGTTGGATGATATTTTTATTTATTTATCATTTAATATTATTTACTTGAATGAGTTTGATTATTGATCGATGGAGTAGTGTGGTTTTCTTAACCTGATCAATTGAAAGGATTTATGTTATAATAACAGCAATAATCTATCCATATATTTTTACAACTATACAATTGAATATGCAATGTTTGTAACTTAAGTAGTGAACTGATCAAATGGAAAAATTCAGCAACACGGCAATAACAATAGCAACACGCTGCAGTCAGGAAATCAAGAATCTGCTGGCGGTGACTCTTGAAAGTTATTAAAACTTTTTGTTTTTTCCAGCATGTGCTGAAATGTTGATCCCAGCTACATATGGAGCTCAGGATCAGCACTGGACAGCTCCAGCCGGATACATATGGAGCTGTTCAGTGCTGAACCTGAAAGTGACGTCTTTTCCGCAGCATTGACTCGGGGAATATTCTTTATCTTGCCCACTTCGGTTGGTTTTTTTGGTTTGCGCATGTCCATGAAAAGGTGGTGGATTTTTGGTTTTGCTTTGATTTTGTTTTGATTATCTTTTTTCCTGCGTGATGATTGCATTTGAATGGAACTTTTCCACATTATTAGATGTGTTAATTTATTCCCATCACAAACTTTGGTTCATACTTATCAATTTTATCATTTACAGTATGGCTTTATCTTCCTTTATTCAAGTTACTGTATATCAAAACTGAATATTTTATTGTAATTACTGTGGCGGCTAAAGAGTTAAATAAAAAATAAATAGTTATTTAACAGAATGTTAAGGAGTAGTTACATTTATTTTACATTAAATTACATTACATTTAGTTACATTTTTTTACTGTGTTACGGTTTACATTTGGCCTTTGGAGGGCAAACATAATGCTAATGTGGCCCTTGGAGAGAATGAGTTTGACACCCCTGCACTAGAGATTGAAGCATACACGTGTTTCTCTCTTTTATAGGAATGTATGGCCTGCCTCGACCATGGTACTTTCCCCTTCAGAGGTCCTATTGGTCAGGGAGCGGGCGTGCTGAGACCTGGGATTGGCCGTGGTGTGGAGGCGGGGCTACCCGGCTTAGCGTGATGGAGGAAGATCAGGCTTGTGCGATGGACCAGCGGAGAACAGGTATAGTGATAATTTGGCTGTGACTATTGTATTATCTTTAGATCCACTGAAGGATGTCTGAAACTGTTCAGTATAAAGTTTACATGAAATATCTGTGCCAGTCTACAAACAGCAAACAGATGCTGCAGGACAGCGCCCCTCATTTCTGTCTCAAGCAGATGCTGCAGGACAACGTCCCTCATTTCTGTCTCAAACAGATGCTGCAGGACAGCGTCCCTCATGTCTGTCTCAAACAGATGCTGCAGGACAGCGTCCCTCATGTCTGTCTCAAACAGATGCTGCAGGACAGCGTCCCTCATTTCTGTCTCAAACAGATGCTGCAGGACAGCGTCCCTCATTTCTGTCTCAAACAGATGCTGCAGGACAGCGTCCCTCATTTCTGTCTCAAACAGATGCTGCAGGACAGCATCCCTCTTTTCTGTCTCAAACCGCTCTGCCAGAAACGCTCTAAACCCGGAACAAAAGTACGTTGACAGCGAGCACGCTACCATGGTAACCCGTGAGGGATGTTTTTAGCACACAATAAAACATTTTTGCCAATTTTTGCCAGAACATTACCACAAAAATTTAATTTTATCCACTCTGCTAAATGGAGAGCTTCGCCTTTTGGCTCAGCTTCCTCTTAACCATGACGGTGAAGAGAGCGCAGACACAGGGACGCACGCACGCATGTGCACGAAATCCGGGCGAGATTTCTTCCAGACATGTTTCAGGAGGTGATTACAGACCTACACAAACTACGAAGGATTGACCGGATGGTTTATTTTACTGTAGAAACATGGGAAAGTGAGTTTTTTATAAAATGGGACTGATAAATTGACCGAAAAGGAGAGTTATTTTGCTGAAATACACAGTCATTATCACAAAAGCATAAAGCAGCACATCCAACAACATGCCGAGCATGAACTGGTCAAGCTGGACACAGCTTATTATCAGAAAAATACATCCAACATAAAGGTTCAGAGTCACTGAAAGCAACGGACAGTAACGTATGTGAACTGGAACATTAAACTAATCTCCCCGCGGGCAACGCCAGAGGAATGTAGAGCCCAGTCCCTCTCAAGTGGTTCCCAGAGCCCGAGCTGTGGGTGGAGGTGAGGCCGACTATATCTAGACGGTACCTCTCAACCCCCCCCCCCCCCCCCCCCACAGCGAGGTCACATACCGTGGCCCAAGAGCTAGTCTCTGTCCCCGGGCCCTACGGCTCCCCGGCGGGTGGCGAGTCCACCGATGGTGGAGCCAACGTGGAGCCCGGCTGAACCCCGTGGGCAGAGGCCCCTTGCATTCGAGCCCCGACCCTTCAGGCCCCTTCGGGCCCTGGCTGCGCATTACAGTCTTCCATTTTGTATCACACATGAAGGGCTTTGAACTCCTCTTAATCTGGCCCATCAACCAGGACCTGTTTGCCATGGGAGACCCTACCAGGAGCACAAAGCCCCCGACCTCATACTGTAGCTCCAGGGATCATTCGGGCACTAAAGCTGCCCCCGCCACGATAATTCAAGGGGGATGTTTTTATTACAAAAAATAATAAATATCTCTAGAGGGCACTGCTGGAATATATCTGTCCACACGTCACATTCCAACTCAGAACGTCGTGAAAGACATGATGTAGACGCAAAGTGGGCAATGCTGAGAAGCCAATCAACGCCATGTCTCTCTTTGTCTCTGTGACCCCAGAGGAGATGCGGGGCATCGAGGAGGAGCCGAGCCACCTGCCGTTGGTGGTCTGCATAGACGAACTGACCAAGGTGTACAAGACGGGCAGCAAACTGGCCCTGAACAAACTGAGCCTCAACCTCCACGAGAATCAGGTGGTGTCCTTCCTGGGGCACAACGGCGCTGGCAAGACCACGACAATGTGAGGGGGTGGGGTGTGTGCCTGTGTGTATGTATGAAAGACCATGCTGATGGAATTATCCTCAGCTACAGCAACAGTTTTCATTTTGTGAGGATGTTTTTAGTCACTTAACTCTTTGAGTGCCATTCATGCCTAAATAAGTTTTTTTTAATAATCCAAACATTCACTGCCAACCCTGACTTTGAAATCTGCCTCTCTTCAACGGCCAATAACTCCGGAACAAACAACGGTCGGAAGTAACGATGTCATGATCAGGTTTTTTTGACCACGAGTCATTTGATTTTGAACTCAGTCCCGATCCAATACTTCTTTAATACATTAAAAAAAAAAAGAAAGAAAATGAGTCAAAAACGGATCCAGGATGTCCCTTATATTTAATTTTATTAATCTTATTTCAACATTTAACTCTTAAACAGAGCTCTTGTGTGGCGTAGCTTGAACATTGAAGTCATAAATAAAATACTTTGTTCACTTTGGACTTGGACTAGTGCGACAGGGAATATTAAATCTGAATATTTAAAATAAAATGAACAGCAGCTCAATCGGCAGGTTGTTGTTGTCCCCTTCAGAATACTTCCACAGCGCAGACAGACTCGTGCGACTAGCTCCAAGCTGCTTCCCTGTTTAGCCAGAATTCAACCAATAGCGTCACAGGAAGTGATGTCATGCGTTACCGTCTCTGTCTGTAGTAGAGAGGTCTCACTCTGTTCCACAGCGTAACACTGATTTGCACACACTGATTTGTCCCAGGTCCATCCTGACAGGATTGTTCCCGCCTACTTCTGGCTCTGCCACCATTTACGGCCACGACATCCGCACGGAGATGGAGCGCATTCGCCAGAACCTGGGCATGTGTCCTCAGCACAACGTCCTGTTCGATAAGCTGAGCGTCGAAGAGCATCTGTGGTTCTACTCCAGGCTGAAAGGCATGGCGGAAGACGACATCAACAAGGAGATGGACAAGTCAGTAGAGGCCTGCTGCATCACCAAGCAATTCATGTTCACCGCCGACAGTTAGACAGATGCAATAAAACTTTATTAGCAAGGACAAAGCAAATAGCTACAGAATGCAATCAGAGCAAGCCATCTGGTGGTGATGTCACGTTGGCTATGAAGTAACCTGTACCTTCAACCTAACAATATTTGTCACCAAAAAAGCATACTAATAAAGTTGCTTTGTTTTTGATTGCTTGCAAAAATACAACTGAAACTGTCTCCACTGTTTCTCTTTATCCATCTGATACAATCTCAAGTAGACTGGAACAGGCTTGTTTTTTTTTTTTTTTTTCAAGACATAAAGTTTTTCTTTTTTATAGTTCATTTATCATAATTGATTAGCAGAAAATCAAGCCATCTCTGTTTAGTAGTAGAAAACTAGGAGTAACAAGAGTACTAGTGGTATAGTCCTGCATTGTTGTTGAAGTGGAAATGACACTGGAATTCTCGTGAAGGTGCAGATCTCCAGCCTGCAGCAGCTAGCGGATAGCCGTAGCTCGAGATCTGGACCGTTGTGGGTTGGTGTTAATTCAGGACCGCTTCAGGCAGAGGCGACGAGACACTGGGTGACGTTCAAAAGCCTTTACAAAAGAAAAATAGGCATTCAGACACACAGGAAATACACTGGGTGACGTTCAAATGCGTTTACAAAAGAAAAATAGGCATTCAGACACACAGGAAATACACTGGGACGGGGAGCAGAGTCCCTTTAGACAGGCTAGTGGGGAAGGCAGCGACCTGATGGCTGTTATTGGAGCTGGGCGTGCCTTGTCTCGGGGAGGGACGACATTTGAATCGGCTCCGTGTAACATGTAACTCTACTTTGTGTGTGTGTGTGTCCAGGATGATTGTGGACCTGGAGTTATCCAACAAGCGTCACAGCTTAGTGCAGACGTTGTCTGGGGGGATGAAGAGGAAGCTGTCTGTGGCCATCGCCTTCGTTGGTGGCTCCAGGGCCGTCATCCTGGACGAACCCACGGCCGGCGTGGACCCCTACGCCCGGAGGGCCATCTGGGACCTCATCCTAAAGTACAAACAAGGTCAGTGCGGAGTTGAAGCCTTTTGAATGAAGCTTTTAGATCCTAAGAGCTCTTATTGCACTGAACTTAACGGCCTTCAAGCCTTCGTCTCAGACATCACGGGTATTCTAGGTATGATGGCAAAATGTACTTTTCATCACCCAGATCAAGAAGATCAGTTTAAACTGCTTAGCACAACAGATTTACCCCCCAGCCCCCAACACAAACACAATTTCTGCACAAAAGGACGCTTTTACTGACGACTGTAGTCACAGAATGATTCTGAGGTGCACACATTTACATTTACATTTATTTATTTGAAAGGTTAAAACCCCTTGAGATGAAACCATCTTGTTTTCAAGAGGGTCCTCAATCAAAACAAAACATAAACAAAATAACAGCAGTGCAGATATGAAAAAACAACAACAACAACAACAAACAGAATAAAATAAAAAATACTCTCTCTTTACACACAAACACACATCCACACTCAAACTACACACATACAAACATGCACACGTAGCTCTGTCAAAATAGTAATAATGAACTAAAATTGCAGTTATAACATGAGAAAATAAGATAGCAACACAAAGTTAAAAGCAGTTACAAACATTTTGAAAACACCACCTGTGCGTTCCGTCTCTGCCCCAGGCCGCACGATTCTGCTGTCCACCCACCACATGGACGAAGCGGACCTTCTGGGCGATCGCATAGCCATCATCTCGCACGGGAAACTCAAGTGCTGCGGCTCTCCTCTCTTTCTGAAGAGCACCTACGGCGACGGATACAAGCTGACGCTGGTTAAGAAGCAGAGTGAAGGCCGAGGTGCGTCTTCAGTTTGTCCTCCTGCAGGACGCTAAGTTAGCGCATTTCTGTCATGTTCTTGTGTTTTTCATTTATATGATGGTCACCTGTTTACTTCTGCGCCTTGTGGAGAGTTTTGTTCAACGTTGCACAATAACTGTGTGGCGGTTATTTATTGCAAGCGGCGAAGGCTGAGAGAGATTTGTCTTCCGACTCGACACAGTACCCAGAATACTCCTGGTGCTGCACCGACGCACCTGGATACGATCTCATCGTCTGTTTTCCTGTCACTTGCACACTAAATACTCCCAACCCAAGAACCACGGCCTCGGATTCACAGTTTCTGACTCTCATACTGCAGCTTCACTTTCGGGTAGCTAACCGATACTTTAGGTTTTCATCATTGTGAGTGAGGAGTTGTTACCGGGTAAATTAAAAACTGCATCCTGAAGATGCCTGATGAAATCAACAGAACCACATTATCAGCATGCAGGTGGTCCTCACTTAACAACGGAGTTACGTTCCGTCACTAAACGATTTCATGGTTAAAAAAAACCCGTTAACTCTTTCAGCGCCAGCCGTTTTCAGCTCCGCTTTATGCTGAGTGCCCCCAGTTTTTGCTCATTTTGCCCCACAGAATATTCTTTACTATGACTACGCAAATACCGAACCAACCACATGACAGACTAAATGAAGGATTATAGTCTCTTCTTTCATCAGAAAAAATGGTGTCTTCCTACCGTTTTTCCTCGTTCCAGAGTTAATCGACAACTTGGCCATTTATACTGTACATGTGATACATATTGATCCTGGTGTATATATATATATATATATATATATATATATAACTGTCTGAGAAGATGAACGGCATCGAGTTTACAGTACTCATCCGCTACCTTGGTGTCTTTTCTTTACCCAAACATGAGGACGGAGTTCAGTGGTTTCCATAGTGATGATGATACCGCTGTAGTGGAACACTCTTTATGCTAAACAACTGCGGGACAAAGTGTATAAATGTCAGAGGGGACAGAGTTGAAAAATAAATCTGCACATTTTCATAAAATGTATTCGCTCTACCTTCATCATGGGTCCCCACTGGTTCTTACTGTGTGTGTGGGGGGGGGGGTCCTTGTCTCACCCTCGGCCATTTCCTTCCATCTTTCATGTGTGTCTTTTTTCCCCATTGCCCTTCAGGTCTGGACAGCCAGCTGCAGCATCCTGCATGTCTGTCTCCAACCTCCTCTCTGTCGCCTTGCTCAGAGGCGCGGGTCACCCAGTTTATCGGCCAGTTTGTGCTTTCCTGCCTGCTGGTGTCGGACTCCAACACCGAGCTGTCTTATGTCCTCCCGTCGGAGGCCGTAAAGAAGGGCTGCTTCGAGAGGCTCTTCCAGGTGACGGTCCATTTTCACCGCTAACGGTATTCAAGACGACGCCCTCAATCTCCGCGCCGGTGCGTTGACATTCTCTCCTGTTGCCTCCAGGCTTTAGAGCGTAACTTGGACAACCTGGCCTTAACCAGCTTCGGAGTTATGGATACTACTCTAGAGGAGGTCTTTCTCAAAGTGTCTGAGGAGGACCCGTCCCTTGAGAATAGTGACGCAGGTGAGGACCATGTTCCTTCCTCATATCTCCGGAAAGCGCAACACTTGAATTTGTTTTGGCAGTTAATTCTGACTTTTTCAACAAGAACAAGTACATTTGTGCAAAATATTCACAGATCACGGTCATCTACTAACTTTCTTCCCTTCTCTCTTTCCCTGGGCAGACATTAAAGGTTCTCCAGAGGGAACCTCAGTGGGTTCAGCAGGCCTCGGCGGGCCACACGGTGAGACCGAACGTTCAGAGAAGAACGGGAAGCCGGAGGTTGAGCTTAGTAACCTGGTGGCATGCTCTAAATTGAGCCAAAGTCAGTCCTCGCTGAAGTCCTCGTCCTCCATTGGCTCAGTGAGGGGGGATGAAGGGGGACTCTATGCAGACTTCTATGGAGATTACTGTCCGCTGTTTGACAATGGTCCAGAGTCTGACGCTGCTAGCCTGAGGGGTAAGACAGCGAGGAGCATATACAGTTTATTTGTCACAATCAACTCTGTTATTTAGAATTCACTGTTTGACTTAAAATTGAAGGCAACGTGGACCTTAGCCTTGCGCTAAGGTCCACGCCTGGAAAGATGCCTTGCCCTGAAGTCGAGGACAATCTCCACACTGTCTGGATATGAATTCTTTTTCCCAATGACTTTTACGTTTCTGTGTTTTTTGAGTGCATCCTGTAATATTATTCTCAGTTAGTGAACTCTTACGGAATGAGTCACCATTTTATTTGAAGCTGTTGTTCATTGTTGTTTTGTCCCAATTAGTGAGCTGCTGTTTCCTTCACGTTCAGGTGATGGGGGAACCCCTTTGTCTCCAGAGCCAGAGGCCCTCGAGGGGCAAGGTAGCTTCAAGCTGGAAGGCTGGTGGCTAAGGCTAAGCCAGTTTCATGGCCTCATCATCAAGAGATTCCACTGTGCCAAAAGGAACAGCAAAGGCCTCTTCTCTCAGATCCTTTTACCCGCCTTCTTCGTCTGTATCGCTATGACCGTGGCTTTGTCTGTGCCTGAGATTGGTAAGATTTTACGCGAGGTTTAGCGTAACATCTGTAATCCTCTGGACCACGGCGGCTTTTTTCTGTTCCACCAGCTAGCGGGTTGTTGGTCCTCTCAGTGAATGCACACTGACGTATTGTGAGATGCCTCCAAGAAACTAGAGATGGTTTGAGGCTAGAACAATATCAATATCATTACAATGCTATGATCTGAAGTATCGATCTTTTTCTGAAATTACTGCTTTTAGCAATCAAGTGTCCTGGACTACTTTTACAATAAATAAAACAATTTAAATGTGCTTTTCTTGTTTCTCAGGAGATTTGCCACCCCTGATCTTGTCCCCCTCTCAGTATCATAATTATACCCAACCTAGAGGAAATTTCATCCCCTATGCCAATGAATACAGACCTCAGTACAGGTAAGATAAGTTTTAAAGCTTCATTCCTGCAATGCAATGTCCATTAGTGCTGCATTTATGGCTGATCTATAACAAGATCATATTATTATTACTGTTTAAAAGCCTATGTTTGTGTTTTTAAAACTTTAAGACTTATTTGACTGTAATATTTTCAGAAACGGAAGTATGCTCGTACATACTCATGAATCGGGATCTCTTTCCTGCAAAGTTAACATCTTAACTTTCTCAGATAGATAAAAGTCATTTAAATAACTCTGAACGTGCTTTATCTTAGCTACACGTTGGTGTCATTACCATGGCTCACTGTTTACGTACTGTTACACAAAGCAGGAAGTACTCACATACGAGTCACGAGTGAAGACTAAAGCAAACCCAAGTTGATATTCCTACAACCCGAAAGACTGAACACAATGAATATCTTATGTAGAACTGAGTGACTGAGCTCAGGTGTGGCTGGTCCTGGATCAGACTTTAAGCAGGGAAACAGCTAAGCTAAGAGTACATTATGACTGTCTACATCCAGTGCTGAATCTTAGCATGCTTCTCCTTCCTCCTCAGGGGTAAGCTGTCGCCGGATGCCAGCCCACATAAGCTCGTCAACACCCTCCGTCTGCCCTCAGGTGTCGGTGCCACCTGCATCCTCAAAACCCCTTTCAACAGCACACTGGACCAACTGGCCCAGACCCTCAACCCCAGCGCCAACAACTCCAAAACTCTGGCCTCCCGCTACTTTGACTCCATGTGTCTGGACTCCTTCACCCAGGGGGTTCCTCTCTCCAATTTTGTACCACCACCTCCCTCGCCAGCACCATCAGATGACCCAGACCCTCGCTTTGAGGATGGACTCTGGAACTTTACAGTCACCCTTCCAACCACAGCTCACGGTGAGTCCAGCTCATGGTGTCTGTCTGCCTGTCTGTCCATCCATCCATCCATATTCTTGTCGACGACCTCAACCTAGGGTGACCAGATCATCACCGGACAAATGTGGGACAGCAGGCCTGTATAGGTTGGACAAAGGAGGGACACTTCGTAGATGCCAAACAATAATTATTATTTCCAGACATATGATATATGTTGTGTAATTTAGTGTCCCTCAGTATAAAAGTAAGTTGTGCATTTAAAGAACTGCGTATTTGACTTGTTCCGAAGTCTTTTATTTTATACAACCACTTGGAAAGAAGCATGTAAATAAACACTCCACAAAGAATGGGGCTATCAATTGTTATTATTTTTTGTAATCTTGTGCTGTTTTAACAGGTAAAAATATACATAAAAACTAATTTAAACAGTAGGTCTCCCATCCAGACAAGACTTGCTGCTGCAGGATGATTCCAGAACGGACTGAGAATCCCCTTGAGCTGCTTTTACCAGGAATAAACTTGTTCCCGGTCACGGGTTTAGGAGCAGCTGTGTTCTTTAGCGGATTGTTCCATGTTTTTCTCCGATAAACGTTCATTTCCTGCGGCGTTACCGCCTTTGTTTGGAGACGGGGCTTAACAATGACAAGAAATGACCTCGCCCGTCCATTTGCAGCGACACTGTGTTGCTTGGGTGAAGGAGAGAAAGAGACCGAGAGAGAAAAGAGAGGAGCAGCGAATCCTGCGCCGGTGTCTCTATGACTTTAAGTCAGGGGTGTCAAACTCATTTTCTCCAGGGGTCACATTCGCATTATGTTTGCCCTCCAAAGGCCAAATGTAAACTGTAACACAGTAAAAAAATGTAACTAAAAGTAATGTAATCTAATGTAAAATAAATGTAACTACTCCTTAACATGTTGTTACATACGTATTTCTTTATTTAACTCTTTAGCCGCCACAGTAATTACAATAAAATATTCCGTTTTGATATAACTTAAAAAAAAAGAAGAAGATAAAGACATACTGTAAATGAGAACAATGATAAGTATGAACCAAAGTTTGTGATTGGAATAAATTAACACATCTAATAATGTGGAAAACTTCCATTCAAATGCAATCATCACCCAGGAAAAAAGATAAACAAATGTCTGCACACGGCTCTCATGGGCCACATTTGGCCCCCGGGTCTTGAGTTTGACACATGTGCTTTAAGTATTAAAATAAAATATGTGGCGGTGAGATTAAAATGCGGGACACAGCCTGAATTTGCGTGATGCCGGATTTGAGATAAATATGCGGTGCAATCCCGCACAATGCAGGACGGCTGGTCACCCTACCTCAACCCGAACCCGTGACCTTCTTGCTGTGATGCATCACTACGCCTCGACATGTAATCTAAATGTAACCTTTGCTTTCTCTCTTGCTCAGAGCCTGTGACGTCTCCTCCCACTCTCCCCCTCTCTATCCATGAGCCAGTGCGTTGCACTTGCTCCATGCAGGGGACAGGTTTCTCATGTCCCAGTGGGGTTGGAGGGCGACCCCCACTCATGAAGGTGGTGACAGGTGACATCCTAGTGGACATCACTGGCCGGAACGTTTCTGAGTATCTGCTCTTCACATCGGACAGAGTACGCCTGCACAGGTAGTAGGAATGATGGCAACTCCGCGGCCAGCGCATTACGCTCATCGGAACAGACATTTCTTGCCGCTAAACACATACTTGTACATTTTGGGAAGCCTGTCATCGTTAAATGAGTACGTCGGTAAGCGAGGACCAGCTGTGGTTAACATGCTGTACGTTTGACAAACATTAAATATCTAGCTATTGTAGAATACAGTGCTAGCTAATCCGGCAAGAAGATGCTTCACAGAATGGTGGTATGTTCTGAATTCAATACGCTCGTATTTTATGGACAAATGTACAATTTGTACTATCCGCATTTTTCACATTTCTGGATTTCTCAGATTTGAAGTTTTTGGGGGTTATCTGGGACTGGAACCTTAAAATGTTTATTCTAATGACTTTTTATGATCTCTTTTCTTCTCCGATGTCTTTAATAGATACGGCGGCATAACAGTGGGGAACATTCAAAAATCCATCCCAGCATCCTTTGGAAGAAAGACGCCACCAATGGTTCGCAAGATAGCAGTTCGCAGAGCAGCTCAGGTGAGAGAGTCACTCTGAACCAACAGGCATAAACTGTAAAGGCAGCCCAGTGTAAGAGTGACCACTTCTGTGCAGGTTTTATACAACAACAAAGGTTACCACAGCATGCCAACATATCTGAACGTCCTCAACAACGCCATCCTGCGCGCCAACCTGCCATCATCAAAGGGCAACCCTGCTGCTTATGGTAGTTAAATGAGACCTAACATGGACAGAGAAGGTTTGAATTTGAATCAGGTGTCTTCATCAATGAATGCCAGTGTAGTTTATGAAGGTTTGCACTCTTGGTCTGAGCTAGCTTGTAGGTTGGCTGTTGTCGTCTACGTGAATCAGGTTGTTGCTTGGCTCCCTTGTTTTGCAGGCATCACACTCACAAACCACCCAATGAATCGCACCAGTGCCAGCCTCTCCCTGGACTACTTGTAAGTTGCTCAGCAGCAATGACATTTAAAGGATTCAAAACCTGGACCGTTAGACCATTTCCAGTTTTTTCTTTTTCGGTCTTGCTATTCATGATAAAGTGATTGATTATGTTTCCAGAGTTAATAAGTGAGCTCTAGAAACACACACACAAACGTTGACAAATGTTTCTGGTGATGAAGATCATTTTCAGGAACTCTGCATACCAATCACTAACTCTTATTTTGTAGGCAAGTACTAACTGGATAAATATAGTTCTCTAATAAATTCAGGATTACAGTCAAATCAGGGCATCACGGTGGCACAGTTGGTATCGCTGTTGCCTCCGGGCAAGCAGGTTCCAGGTTTGAATCCGATCTGTTCAGAGTTTGTATGTTCTCCCCGTGGCTGTGTGGGTTCTCTCCAGGTTCTCCATTATCCTGCCTCCTTCAAAAACATGCAGCTTGGGTGAATTGGTTGCTCTGAATTGTTCTTAGTGTGTGAGCGTGTGCGTGAGTGGTTGTCTGTGTGGGCTGGCGATGTTTCCGGGGTGTAGTCAGTCAGTCTTGTAACCGCTCCCTCTATATTTCCTCTCCGTCACCAGGCTCCAGGGGACAGATGTGGTGATTGCCATCTTCATCATCGTCGCCATGTCATTTGTGCCAGCCAGCTTTGTAGTTTTCCTCGTAGCGGAGAAATCCACGAAGGCCAAGCACCTTCAGTTTGTCAGTGGCTGCGACCCTGTCATCTACTGGCTGGCTAACTACATATGGGACATGGTACGCAGGAAAGCAGCGGATTTAAACAATGCAACACAAAGTCCATGGTGCAAAGGCGTGTTAAGTTTGCAAATGTTACAAACCAGCCGGGCAGCAAAGTGAAGTTTACCGTGTTTCGTCTTTTAAATGTACTCTGCTGTGTCTTGGTATAAGTACGAGTGCCGCCTGTCCGTCATCTCGCATGTCATTTGAAAGGCAGCCGAGATGTGCCTGCACTTTGTGCATCGCTAATGAAATAGTGTCACCCAAAAACAGACATTTTCAGCAGATTGAGTTTCTAACTTTTACTAAAGAATTTGTTCTTTGATTTAATTTATGAATGAACTTCACTTATATAGCAGTGGCCAATGCGCTTTACATTAAGCCTCGTATTTATTTAATGTAGAGCACATGGAGAATGCTTGATGCCTGTTTTTAACAGTGTAGGTGTTGTGTAGGTGTTGTGTAGGTGTTGTGTAGGTGTTGTGTAGGTGATGTGTAGGTGTTGTGTAGGTGTTGTGTAGGTGACGTATTGCCGGGTGTGTCCGGGTCTGAACATGCTGCATCCTTTCATTCCTCCTCAGTTGAACTACCTGGTACCTGCAATGTGCTGCGTTCTTATCTTGTTCGTGTTTGACCTACCAGCCTACACCTCCAGAACCAACTTCCCTGCTGTTCTCGCCCTCTTCCTTCTCTATGGGTGAGACATCTGGTTGCACGCACACACACACACACACACACACATTTTAGGTTTTGATTAAAGCAAATCAGATGTTGTGATTAACATGGAAATGTGCTGTGGTGTTGGAGGATATGGATGGCTAAGGAGATCATGTATCCATGCATGGTTTTTACGTCTTCTACCTGTGAAGGTTTGCAGGGAAAATGATGTCACCTGCTGGTAGTCTGTTTTACTGGACTTGTTTTTATATTTCGTATGCTTTTTTTTAGCAGATGTTATTGTGTAATGTCTCAGAGCAACTTCTCTTTTAGGAGATTTCCACTTTTAAAACGCACTATGAGCCATAGGTTCTGTCCAAGCTTTCTGCCTGGTAAAAGGAAGTCTTTATCTGCATCCGTTGCCAAAGGTCTTGCTCGTGTGGATCCAGTTGGGTTCTGTCTTTCCCTGCTACTCCTGTAAAGTGCCGTGATAACTTTCTGTTGTGATCTGGCACTATAGAAAAAAAATTGAATTGAAGTCGTATCAGCCAAGCCAGTATTTCTACTGGTTACGTGTGGGTGAGTTATTCTGCTCTGTTTGGAGTGCAAACATGGTTTTGGAAAAGTAAAATTGTCGTCTTTTGTTTAGGGGTGCTGATATTAATTTTGGGGTTTATTCAGTCTAAAACAACCTTAGTTATATTTTTCCTGACTATCCTGCAATATAAACAAAATCAATCTGTGTGAACGTCCTTTAACTTTGCACCTGCTTATTGTTCTCGTGAGCTGAACCCTCTGAGAGAGAAGAGAGTTCTCACTTCCCTCCTGAGCAGGAAGCACAGAAACCCGTTTTTTAAACAGTTTTTTTGTGCCTTTAGACATCGTCTGTAATCTTTTTTTGGGATGATTGCTCTTACCTTGCAGGTGGTCCATCACTCCCATCATGTACCCAGCATCATTTTGGTTTGAGGTTCCCAGTACAGCTTATGTCTTCCTCATCGTCATCAACCTCTTCATCGGCATCACCGCGACTGTTGCTACCTTCCTCCTCCAGCTCTTTGAACACGATAAGGTTTGTTTGACTGATTATATAATCAGATACTGACTAACCCCAAATAATATGAAGGCTTGTGCCCTAAGCCAACAATTCATCCTCACATAATTGTAACATTTAAACACCTTCAAGCTTGCAGTCGGATATACTCTAATATCTTTCACCTGTCCATAACCTTTTAAAGATGGGAAAATAATGTTTTACTAACTTGATGTAGCACGTCTGCCCGTCAGCAGGTTCACACTTGACATGTTTGTGTTTCTCTGGTTTTTCCGTCACTGTTGTTCTTTCTTACAGGATCTGAAAAGAGTCAACAGTTACCTGAAGTCCTGTTTCCTCATCTTCCCCAACTACAACCTGGGCCATGGCCTGATGGAGATGGCCTACAACGAGTACATCAATGAATATTACGCTAAAATTGGTATACTCATCACAAAGCTGCTTCACGTAGAATGGTTCCAAATTCAGATCTCTCGAGATTTTGCTCAGCATTCAGATCTCGAACAGTCTTGCGAGAAGGAATGAGGGGGAAAAAAACTGCGGATACTTGAGTTGGAACCGCAGATAACTGGGGGTTTACTGTACATATCTTAATATACATATTGTGACTTATTGTCCGGAAAATACAGTGTACAGTTCCACGTGTTAAAAACATGAAGATTATATTACATTATTATGTTGTGTAAGTATACAAAGGTGTTTCCTTCACTGAATCCTCAAGCAATTCTTGATTGAAGAATTTCCCTCACCACTCATGTTTCCATGTATAAATGTACAAACCGTGTTACACTCGGAGCACACGCACATACATGTGTGACATATTTTCAAACGTATCAGCCATGTTTCAAGCATTAACAAAAAAAAAAGGTTCTTGCATTTATTGTACGTTTACCTTTTGTATTTAAATGAATTTGAATGAATTATCGGCAGATTTTTGGATCTGCTAATCTCTTATATTTGACAGAACTATTAGGATGAAAGCATCTCATATGAAAGGAGTGCTTGTTGTTGCATGTGTGTCTTCAGGCCAGTTTGACAAGATGAAGTCTCCATTTGAGTGGGACATTGTGACTCGAGGACTTGTTGCCATGACGATCGAAGGCTTTGTTGGCTTCCTCATCACAATCCTTTGCCAGTACAACTTCCTCAGGAAACCCCTGTGAGTTGTGTGTGTGTGTGTGTGCATGAGGTCTTCACTTATACTGTCAATCCTTCAACCAAGAATGTGGAATAGTTATATTAAATAGTAATAATAAAGTCTTTAATTGAAAAATATTTACAGTATAAAAACAAAAACCTGCAGGAAAAAACGGTAACGGACAGACTGCCGTTCAAAATTACATACAAAGTACAAAGTACAGGAACTAAAACACTCAGCCAGTGGAATGTACAAAGTCCAATAAAAGGCCCCCAGGGTAAAAGCTTACAGGAACAGGCTGGAGAACCTGAAGAGGAAGGCAGACTTTACATCTGTGGCTCCCAGCTGATTCTCACATGCATTCAAGGCTTGGAGCATATCTGCTTTTTACATTCTTATCTGGCATGCAAGTTTAAATTTGGATTTATTTCATGCATATTGAATGACTTCATGACTAACGTAACTAATAAAGTAGCTGAAAGCGGAAGCAGAAGCAGGCAGGGCAACACAAAAGAGTAACGTTACGTAAATCATTCAACGCTCAAGGAAAGCACGAATATAAACGGAGAAGATAACAAAGTGCAGAAAAGAGACTCATCAGTAAGAGTTGAATCTTCCTGCTGTCTACGTATGCATCTCAACGGTGCTGCGAGACAATAGCCTATTAATATAATATTATATATCTTTTTATCTGGAGCTTTAATTGTGAAACATTCACTAGAACATCTTGCTGAAAGGTCATCGGCATGTAAGCTCCTAAATTCTGCTGAAATCTTGCTGCCTTCATAATTTATCAGCCCAACAAGCGAGCTGAGAGTGAAAGAAAACGCCGAAACGCAAATCCATCTGTGTATGTGTGACCAGGAGGATGCCAGTCAGCTGCCAGCCTATCGAGGATGATGATGTGGATGTGGCCTCTGAGAGAAGAAGAGTGCTGCGTGGAGACGCCGACAGTGACATGTTGAAGATCGAGAACCTGACAAAGGTTTAGATCAGCATTTAGAACGCCATTTAGACGCTGCAGTTTGCTTTTCAAAGGACAATAACTCTTGAAAAACGAATTACATTAAACACAGCAGCTCATTTTCCGACACTAATTCATAAATGGGCATGTTTTCATGTCAGAGTGATCTACCAGCATACAGTTTGTGAAGAAGACATCATTGCTGGTTCTTATCCGCGTCCTCCCCAGGTGTATAAATCCAGGAGGATGGGTCGCATCCTGGCCGTAGACCGGCTGTGCCTGGGTGTCCGGCCTGGGGAGTGCTTCGGGCTGCTCGGGGTGAACGGCGCCGGGAAGACTTCCACCTTCAAGATGCTGACTGGGGACGAGTGCACCACTGGAGGAGAGGCCTTCATCAGTGGAAGCAGGTCAGTGGAGCAGGGAGAAAGGGTTAACAATGTGTGCTCAGGAGGGAACCATCCGAAGCGCCAAGTGGTAGAGGAGGGACGGAGGGATTGCTACATGACACAAGCTGGCCTAATAAAGTGTGTGTGTGTGTGTGTGTGTGTGTGTGTGTGTGCGTGTGCGTGTGTATGTGTGTGTGTGTGTGCGTGTGTGCTTACAGCATTCTGAAGGACCTCTTGCATGTGCAGCAGAGTATTGGCTACTGCCCACAGTTTGACGCTCTGTTTGATGACCTGACTGCTACGGAGCATTTGAAGCTGTACACTCGACTCCGGGGCATTCCCTGGAAGGACCAGGAGAAGGTTGGCCACTCAGCTGCACACACACACACATAGTAACCCTTTACGCTCTTTAGTGCAATTGGGTCTGTCTGTCTGGTTGTCTATCTGAGCGCATAACTCAAAAACTAGTAACCCAATCAACTTGAAATTTACACAAGCAAGGTTCTGTCCGTGGCTCGGTCCTCCCCGAGAATGGCGTTGATCCGGATCTGGATCCAGATTCTAGAATTATTTTTACATCTGGAATTGTGCCTGTGCTGTAACATGGGAGTGTCACTTTAAGAGGGAGGGACACGAATGGCATGATGGGAAAAAGAGTCCAGAAGGTGTCGTGTAGTACGCAGGAGACAAAGATATTACTTGACGTTACTGAACCGAGGACTGTAATTAAAAGTTACCAAACGAAGATGAACGCGAGTCCAGTCGTTCATTTCATTTCAGGGGTGCAACATAAAAGTTGTATCTTGTCCCGTTCCGGAGCAGCAAGCTAGAGCAGGTTTGGCCCCTCTGATCCGGAAGCCCCGTTTACTGTCTCACAAGATCCAATAGTCTATTGGAGGCGAGGGTCTGCAATCTCTGATTGTCTTTCTAGTTGTATCATGTGTTTGAGCCCGTACATTTTAGATTTTCACTGACGAGCTTTCTGTCTCATCTTCAACAAGGGCTTTCATCCTGCACTCGAAGACTAAGTGTCTAAAATTCTGTTCGGGTCATCAAAAGGAAAACCGGCCCCCACTTTTACACACCAAAACAAACCTAATGTCACCGTTTGGGTTTCCTTTTTTAGCACGCAGCATATTCAGGTGTCATTGCTGTCCCCGTCCTCTTATGTCCTCTCCCTTCTCTTTCATCCTATCATCTGTTTACGAGAACGTTCTCCAGGTCTCATCCTTCGCCGTCCCTAAAGTCTGGTGTCAGTTTGCGTTGCCCTGGCAACGTGGGCAGGTCTCCCCAGACTGACGAACGACCGTTTGCCCCTTGCAGGTGGTGCAGTGGGCATTAGAGAAGCTGGAGTTGACCGAGTATGCAGACAAACCTGCCGGCACGTACAGCGGAGGAAACAAGCGCAAGCTCTCCACCGCCATAGCTCTGATTGGATACCCCTCGCTCATCTTCCTGGTAAGAGGTCTGGATGGAGGTTTCCATAGAAACCACATCGAAAAATAAATCAAGGATTTTATGCCCCAAGAAAAGAACATTGGGCCAATGGTGACTTCTCATCGATATGAGAAAGAGGCCGTCCCGTCTCTTGCAGCAGATAAATCTTTTCTGTTATCCAGACAGCTGGGGGGGGTCTAAAAGAAGCCGTTCACAATTCAAGGGTCCATTTTAGTTTTTGTAGAAGGGGGTGGCGGGGCATTTGAAAGCAGAAGGAGGAGGGGAGTGAAGCTGAGGTTAGGCTGGATGGATGACGAAGCAGAGGAATCCTCTGGGGGCAGTGTAGGGAGGGTCGAAGGTCGTGTTGAACTCAGGAGAGACGGTGCTCGGAATTTCACGTGTCAGAAAAATGAAATTACAGATGAGGACTGGATGTGTTGGGGAATAAGCCCCCCCCCCCCCAACCCCCACCTGTCTTTTCATCTTCTGCCTGTACTTTTGGGCCTGTCCAGGATGAACCCACCACTGGGATGGACCCAAAGGCCCGCAGGTTCCTCTGGAATTTAATCCTTGACATAATCAAGACTGGGCGCTCCGTTGTGCTGACATCACACAGGTGCGCCGCCGCAGCCCTCGGGGGGGGGGCTCGTTGTGTTTCGCTGGACCGTTCGCTGACTCTGCGCTTTCCTCTGCAGCATGGAGGAGTGCGAGGCGTTGTGCACCAGACTGGGCATCATGGTGAACGGCCGGTTCAAATGCCTCGGCAGCATCCAGCACCTCAAGAACAGGTCGGGGGGGGGGGGGGGGGGGGGGGGGGTGAACGTACCTGCCGTTAATACAGTCCCAGTTCCCAAAAGGTTGGGAGATGAAGTCTAATGGCAATAAAGACCGAAGCACACGCTAAAGACACGATATTTAACGGTCTTCAGCGTGTTCCTGGGACGGGGGCGTCGGTTCATGTTGTCCTTTCTGATGCGTTCCAGCGTTTTGGAGGAGAGGCCATGAACTGTTGAAGTTTGGAACCTGCCAGACGGTAGTTGTGTATGTCCTCCTGAGACCCAGCATGTCCACTAGAGGACATGCTGGGTCTCAGGAGGACAAATTCTACACAAACTTTCATTTGACATCGAAGACTAGGAGAGAAGCGCAGGAACGGAAACTACCTTTGAACATAAAAGCTCAAAATAGCGCTGGCCGCTATTTGATGCCGTGTTTATCGTGCCGTACTTAAGCTGCTGCTGTGTGTTGTTGTGTTGTTGTGTGTTTGTTGTTGTGTGTTGTTGTTGCAGGTTTGGGGATGGCTACACGATCACAGTGAGAACCAAGAGCAGTTCTAACGTGAAGGAGGTGGTTCGATTCTTCAACAGAACCTTCCCCGAGGCCGTGTTGAAGGTGCGTTCCTCCGACCAATCAGAGAGGCCTCAGAGTTGACCTCGGATCAGTGGGGCTGCGTTCCTCCGACCAATCAGAGAGGCCTCAGAGTGGGTCTGCAGGAGCTGCTAATGCGACACAATCTCAGCTCTACGCGGAGATGATTCGAAACGGACCCTGGAAAGCTTGGTTGTCGTTGATTTCAAATGGTTCAAATCCCTGTCTCTCCGATATTTATGGTTTTGGGGCGGGGCTTGACCCGTCTGAGTCACAAACAAGCTCCTCGGGTGAAGGACTGAGAAGAGGCACGCTTCCAGATTCTAGCAACATCTTTTTATCGCGGGGATCTTCATAAAAACACTGCAAGACATGGCGGCATTCGGTTTTAGAGGTCATACTAGAGGTCAAAGGTCAGCTGTTAACGAAGGACTAAAAAGATCAAACGCAATGCATCGTGTCGTTATGTTTACAGGAGCGGCACCACACCAAGGTCCAGTACCAGCTGAAGTCGGAGCGGATCTCCCTGGCTCAGGTGTTCAGCAGGATGGAGCAGGTGGTGGACGCGTTGGACATCGAGGACTACTCAGTCAGCCAGACCACCCTGGACAACGTGGGTCAGGGTGGACGCCGCGTCCCGGGCGTGCTGGGGGGGGAACGCCGACTCCATTCAGGATCTGTCCTCTTCGCCTTCCAGGTCTTTGTCAACTTTGCCAAGAAGCAGAGCGACAACCTGGAGCAGCAGGGGGCGTCGCCCCCGGCCAGTGGGCCGTCTCCCCTGCAGCGCTTCCTCGGCCTGTTGAAGTCCCGCCCACCCAACACAGAGCTCAACGCTCTGATTGGAGAGGAGCCAGAGGAGCTGGAGAGCGATGACGATGATGAAGGACTCATCAGCTTTGAAGAGGAACGGGTGAGTCAGAACACGGACAGACGACCAGGGTGTGACCCTGCGATGCGCTGGCGACCCGACCAGGGTGTGACCCTGCGATGCGCTGGCGACGTGACCAGGGTGTGACCCTGCGATGCGCTGGCGACGCGACCAGGGTGTGACCCTGCGATGCGCTGGCGACGCGACCAGGGTGTGCCCCGCCTCTCACCCGTAGTCAGCAGGTAGCGGGTCCAGCAGCAGCCGTGACCCGCTGGATGGATGGATGGATGCTTTGAACAAACAAACAAATGTTGTGTCACATCTGCTTCCATAATATGTGCGTGTGTGTGTGTGTGTGCGTGTGTGCGTGCGTGTGTGTCAGGTTCAGCTTTCTTTCAACACAGACACACTCTGTTGAGGCGGGCCCTGTTAGCTGCAGACAGATGAGCGTGACGGAGGGCGGAGCCGTGGACCCGTCTGAGAGACCCGGGACACGGGACCGGTCCCGCCTCCAGACGAGTCCCCGCAGAGCCCGGCCCGCAGACGAGTCCCCGCAGAGCCCGGCCCCCAGACGAGTCCCCGCAGAGCCCGGCCCCCAGACGAGTCCCCGCAGAGCCCGGCCCCCAGACGAGTCCCCGCAGAGCCCGGCCCCCAGACGAGTCCCCGCAGAGCCCGGCCTGCAGACGAGTCCCCGCAGAGCCCGGCCTCCAGACGAGTCCCCGCAGAGCCCGGCCCGCAGACGAGTCCCCGCAGAGCCCGGCCCCCAGACGAGTCCCCGCAGAGCCCGGCCCCCAGACGAGTCCCCGCAGAGCCCGGCCTGCAGACGAGTCCCCGCAGAGCCCGGCCTGCAGACGAGTCCCCGCAGAGCCCGGCCTCCAGACGAGTCCCCGCAGAGCCCGGCCCGCAGACGAGTCCCCGCAGAGCCCGGCCCGCAGACGAGTCCCCGCAGAGCCCGGCCTCCAGACGAGTCCCCGCAGAGCCCGGCCTGCAGAAACAGCAGCTTGCATTTGGATCGAAGACTTTGTCTTTGAATGTTTTATTAATTATTCTTTGATTGTCCGACATTCCATGACTGAAGGATCCGGCTTTACTTTGGCGTCGCTCCCAGCCAACCGGAGCGTCCTCGTTTCATGTGCCCAAGCCGACTTACTTTGAGAGGATGTCGATCCCCGGCGGGACGGTTCCCTGGCGGGACGGTTCCGTGTGGCACATGGAGGATTGTCGTCGTGGGTCGTATCAGCGTTGAACTGCGTGGCCCTAAAGCCAGCGACCTTCACTGTGACCCTGAAGGGATAGAATAATCCGCTCACTAACTCGGGTAAAGAACGTCTGGTGCAGATCGTGCCGTGCTAATAGACTCGGGGGGGGGATTGTTTCTCATCTGCTTTCGTTGTGATCGAGCTTCTTTCGCCGCCACACCTCCTGTGATCATTGTGGAAGTTTTCCTGTTTGAATTAAACCAGAAACGCTTTTAATTCTTTCACAGTTTATGAGTGTGAAGTTCTGACTGAACGTATTTGGAAGCGCCCCTCTTTGTGGCATTTCCTACCTCTGTGGCGCCGTCGTAAAGACGCGACAGAGTACACAGTCTTTGGTTTGGACTCTTCGCCGCCCTCTTGTGGATTCACAAAGGCCCACAATGAAAGAAGTCAGTGGCGTTCAACAGATACAACATAGAACATTAAAAGCAGACGTGAAAATGAAATGTTCATATTTCCGCACAGTACATTTATACTGCACGTGTGTATATTCTCACTCACAACTCGTAACTCCGGTCCTGATCTGAGGCCACCGAGCACAAACAGAACCCGGAACCATTAAGAGATCAATTTATTATTTACACACTAAAAACAAGGTAAGATGCCATTAAAAAAATCATGTTTCTGTACAAGCGGGGAATCTAAAAATGCACACACACACGCTCACACACACACACACACACACACACAGTCAGTGTCTGAGCAGCAGCAGCGTGAACACGTGGAGGAAGCGTCTTCCTGCAGGTTCAGTCTTCCTCTGCGTCATCGAAGGCCACGCCAGTCGCTCGCGCCTTCCTGCAAAAACAGCGACAGTCAGTTTCAGAGGCCGGAGAACAACGCCGGACCAACGCCGGACGATCGCCGGACCATCGCCGGACGCGCCGCCTACCTCCTCATCCCCGGGTTGATGAGGGACGTCCCGGCGAGCCGGTTCTTCCCGGTCGCCGATGGAGGACGGCGCCGCTGCTGCTGCCGGGGCTCAAACGCTGGGGGGGGAAATAAAACCGGTAAAACCAGGAGCTGGAGAACAAACGGCATCATCAGCTCTGAATCACGGCCACAGCCTCCAACGGGAGAGCTACTGGTTCACCTCTACTGGTTTATCTGGTTTACCTCTACTGGTTTATCTGGTTTACTTCTACTGGGTTACATTTACTGGTTGACCCCTCCTGGTTGACCTCTACTGGTTTACATTTACTGGTTGACCCCTCCTGGTTGACCTCTACTGGTTTACATTTACTGGTTGACCTCTACTGGTTTACATTTACTGGTTGACCTCTACTGGTTTACATTTACTGGTTGACCTCTACTGGTTTACCTCTACTGGTTTATCTGGTTTACTTCTACTGGGTTACCTCTACTGGTTTACATTTACTGGTTGACCTCTACTAGTTTACGTTTCATCATCCCGTCGTCCGTCGGGGCGTTTGGGTCTGAACCAGGACCGGCCCTTGAACACTTTGGTCCAGAACTACTAGTTATGGAAACGCACCTGTGAGCCGGCTCGGTTGGTTCTTCTCCGGGCTGATGGGGGCGGAGCTCCCTGTGAGGACGGAGAACCGTTTTAACCCCCACGGTGAGAACAGAAGACGAGCCCGTAGAGAGACGCACCGTGGCGGTCGGCCATCGTGAACAGCAGCTCTCTCAGCTCCGCCGTGGCGTCCGGGTCCTCCAGCCGGGACAGCGTCACGCTCAGGTCCCCCGGGGGGGGGCCCACGTGCATCTCCACGCCGGCGTCCTGCACCGAGACGGAGACATGGCCGCTCCCGCAGGCGGACCTGAAGCAGACAGAGGGACATTCAGCCCCCGTCTCCAGGGACAGTCTCCTCCCTGACGCAGACAGAGGGACATTCAGCCCCCCGTCCCCAGGGACAGTCTCCTCGCTGACGCAGACGGAGGGACGTTCAGCCCCCCGTCCCCAGGGACAGTCTCCTCCCTGCCGCAGACGGAGGGACGTTCAGCCCCCCGTCCCCAGGGACAGTCTCCTCCCTGCCGCAGACGGAGGGACTTTCAGCCCCCGTCTCCAGGGACAGTCTCCTCCCTGACGCAGACAGAGGGACATTCAGCCCCCGTCTCCAGGGACAGTCTCCTCCCTGACGCAGACAGAGGGACATTCAGCCCCCGTCTCCAGGGACAGTCTCCTCCCTGACGCAGACGGAGGGACGTTCAGCCCCCGTCCCCAGGGACAGCCTCCGAGCGGACTCACCTGAGCTTCAGGACGTAGTCCTCCGTAGACTTCACGTCGAGCCTCCGTCTCTAAACAAACAGGTGAGGTTGAAACGCGACACCGCCACTGATGACGTCACCACTCGGGCCGGCAGGTGAAACTCACACACTGGTCGAGCGCGTCCTCCGTGAAGTCCGTCCTCCAGACTCCGGCAGCATCAGTCAGACTGCAGGACAGAGTGACGTCACTGATAACCCGGGCTACAGCTGCTCTGATCGATCCGGATCCGATCCGGACACACCGCGTTCATATTAAAGTGTAAGCGGACTCCGTCCACTTCACCTCGTTGCGAAACCGACGCATGGGTCAGTCGTCACAGGAAGCCCTGGTGACGTCACGTAGTACATGATCGATAGTCTCCCACTCACCATATTCGGAGCTTCCCGTCCGCCCTGCGGGTCGAACACACGAACTTCGTCTGACCGCTTCTGTCCAACACGGTGCAGAAAGACGCTGGTTCGTCCATGTTTGGCTTCTTCTTCTTCTTCTGCTTCCGGTTCCTCCTCTTCTTCTCTATCTCCTTTTTCATCTCCTTACCGCCACCTACTGGACATGAACGCGCCAATAAAAAAAACTAGAAAAGCACTCAGAGAGCTCAGACCTCCGCCAAGCAGCTCGTTCCCCTCCGATCTGGATCTACACCGTCCACATGGTGATCCGGATCAGCACCAGAAGGTTCTGGATTGTTCTTGGTGTATTTATGCAACAACCATGAAAAGTTAACGTGAATCAGAGTTTCTGTGTATTTTTAACTGATTTTTGAATCCTTAAATGGATTTAATGTTAAAATGTAATATTTATTCCTGACTTCATCCTGGATCAGAACCAGAAGACAGTTCATATCGGACCTCTTTGACTGTGATTTTTAGTGAGTGAATTGAATGCAGATTTTAGAAGGCGTGATTTTTTTATTTTATTTTTAAAGCCTTTATTATAAGTAAAAGGGAAAATCCAGATGTTTTTCTATCCAGAAGGGTTTCGGGTTCGCTCTCAGAGATCTCAGTTAGACCAAAACTAATCCTGCTAACTAAAAAACAGACAAGCAAACGAACGGCATCAAAAACAGAACCTCCTTGGTGAAGGTAAAATATAATAAAATAAAATAAAAAGCTGAGCTCTTTTCTCTTTGTGGCGAGACACAAGATCTTTATTTCAAAATGACAAAGGGCTGATCTGCAGACTGACCCAGACTATAAATGAGAACATGGCGTTGCTCTCGGGTCGCGACCCGACTGACCGGCAGGACCCGGCATCACCGAGTGTGGTTCTGGACCCACTGACAGAACCTGCGTGAGTACTGGTCGGGGCTGACCGTGGAAAAGGCCCTCCCCGGGTAGCGGAGGCTTTTCCACAGGCGCTCCACTCTCTTCTTCCAGCCGTAGACGGTAAAGATGTCTATGATGCCCAGGAAGTAGCGCCGGTCCGGCCCGTCTACCACGTGAATGGCGTTCTTGCAGTTGGGCAGCAGCCTGCAGTGGTGGAGACGGAATTCCTTCAGCTCTGTGTCGGTCCTGCTTTCTCTCTCCTGGGGGGCGGGGCCTTCGTCAGGGCTCCCAGCAGGGCGTGGCCAGCTTGGCCCGCGGCCTGCAGACGCCTCACCCGTGGTCTCGTCCAATAACGGGTTTGTGGTGGGGTCCGACTCGGGGGGGCCGTCTTCGAAATCCACAGACCTGGCGAATAAGAACCGAAAACATAATGACGCTTGGCGAGCTTCACGCCACGCCCCCGGGCTTTACGCCCCGCCCCCGGGCTTTACGCCCCGCCCCAGGGCTTTACGCCACTCCCCTGGCCTTTCAAGCCGCCCCCCGGACTTCCTGCCACGCCCCCGGACTTCCTGCCACGCCCCCGGGCTTCATGACACCTACATTGTGGTGCGGAGGACGAGGTTCGCCAGCGAGCGCTTCCCATCACGCTCATCCTGGTGCAGAGGCTGATGGCCCAGCAGCAGACTGTAGTCCAGAACGTTCAGCCCCCGGAGGAAGGCGGCGTCCATCTTCACCTGCTCGGCAAACCACGGTCGCTCCTGGCCTGCCACAAGCACACGACAATACTCGGAGTACTTGCAGTACTCCGTGGTACAGCAGCCGGAGCGGAGCGGATGACGTCATCGGGGACTCACCCAACGCGATGTGTTGCCCTTGGAAGTTATTGTCCTTCAGGACCTTGATCATGGCTGTCCCGCCCGTGTCCGGGTTCGTCCAGCGTCCGACCTCGCAGCCTTTAACGTCGTATCTGTGCGACGCAAACGTCCCGATTCAAGCGAGCGATATCAGGAATCCAGCAAAGCGAAGACGAGGAAACGCTACCTGATGTTAATCCTCTCGTCCGGGTAAAACACACTCTGCATCACGATGAAGTACTTCTGGAGCGCAGACACAATGCATCCCGGGTTAGTAGTAGTATCCTGGGTTAGTAGTAGTATCCTGGGTTAGTAGTAGTATCCTGATGTAGTAGTAGTATCCTGGGTTAGTAGTAGTATCCTGGGTTAGTAGTATCCTGACGTAGTAGTATCCTGAGTTAGTAGTAGTATCCTGGGTTAGTAGTAGTATCCTGGGTTAGTAGTAGTATCCTGGGTTAGTAGTAGTATCCTGGGTTAGTAGTAGTAGTATCCTGGCGGCCGGAATGTCCTCCTGGTTATTCATTAAAGTACCTTCATGTGATCAGGAAGGATAATCCGGTGGACGCCTGAAGGGGGACAGAAGGATCCGTGTTATTAATACATTGATCGTTATTTGCTTTCTAAACTTCAAAGGAACGCACCGATGGCGTTCAATGATTAACTCTTTGAGTGCCACTGCCAAACATTCACTGCCAACCCTGCCTCTCTTCAACAGCTCAATAACCCCAGAAGGCAAAATGGTCGGAACACCGTGTTGTGTTCTGATGAAAGAAGATACTTCTTTCATTCGGTGGGTTCGGCAGGTTCGGCGTGTGCGTAGTCGTAGGAAAGAATATTCTGTGGGGCTTGGAGGATCTGGGCACTCAGAATAAAGCTGGGCTGAAAACAGCTGGAGGAAAAAGTGTAGAAAATAAAACAACGCAGGTCTGCAGCATGAAGCTCATCTTACCCAGAATCCTCACCATCAGTGAGTGAGGGTATTTCTTCAGGTGGGCCATGTAGGCCTGCAGCTTGGACAGGAAAAACCGGATTTCACTGCTGCTCTGGGTCTTCAGGAAGAACCTCTTGTCATTCCTAAAATAAATATAAATATATATCAGCAGAGAAGGAAATCCTTATTGGAAGATACTGAACACGGAAAAGAAAAGTCCCGACTCTGCAAATGTTCTTACTTCCTAGAGCCGAAGGTAAAAAGTCAAACTCCACACGCGTTCCCTGAAGGCCTCGTTACGTCTAATCAAACACGGAGGCACGCGCGCGCACGTAAAACGTGCACTCAAACGCACGCGCGGCGATGCTTACGTCACAAAGAAATCGGCTTTGCTCTTGGAGTTGCTGACGAACTGGAGGTAGCACCGGCCCGAGCAGAGCGAGGTCACGTACTCCTCCTCGCTGATGTCCAGCCAACGGCGCAAACTGGCAAACGCCGGCGCCGCAAACGTCTGCAGCTCAAAGCCCTGCAAGGCAACGGTCGCACGGCAGGTTCACGCCGTTTCCCTGATTCGGGGTCAGAACAGATTCATGCATCGTGCGACGGGACATTCCGGCACGGCTGGAAACGTGTTCGTGTTTCAGACGCTGCAACGAGCCGGCGGCTCGTTTTTCAGGTTCGGCTGTTCCTCTTCAACCCGGGCTCTGATTGGCTGCTGAAACAGTCGGGGTGACGTCATCAGCCGCCACTTTTCCCTGTGACCCCCTAACGCGATCCAGATGGTCCAGATATAGCAGAAACGGCTGTGAAGGTTCTGTTGAAATAAAACAGGCAGACATATTGTGGGCGGGGACTCGCCTCGTGGGTTTGCGTCTCCTCTGCCGTGAAATGCTCGGCTGTGAGTGCATCCTGTGGGGTTTGGAACATCAAATGAAACGCGAGTTCATTCACATTTGAACTCTAACCGGACGAGTGATCCACAACGAGGCGACCGCTCACCTGCCCAGGCGCGCCGGCCCGGGTCTGAATGGACGCCTGCATGCCTTCCTTTATCATGGCGGTCAGGTGGTAGAACGGATGCTCCGGGTTGATCTCAAACACGCCCAGCATCCTCCACCGCTGTCTCAGGTGCCACCAGCGTCTCCGTCTGGCGCCCGGGGCAGAGCCGGCGTCTTTTCTCGCCGCCATCTGTGGCTTCGGACACAAATCACTTCATTCATATAATAAATAGAAAACAAAATAAACATTCTTCTGACGATGTTTGTAGATACCGCTAAAAAAAAAAACGGACAGTTAGTAGAGCCAATCAGATTTCAGGGCTAACCTCCGACAGCGGCGAGAGACAAAGCCCAAGCTAAGAACAGTGGGAGGAGCCAAACTGGAACACACTCGGCTCCATCGTCATAAGGATGCGTGAGAGTGAGAGCTGAGGTTATAACGTATCCCGAGACACAAGTGGAAAGTTCAGAGTTCGGTACTTAAACGTGATGCGTCTCAAATTCAGACGGAACCTGTTGGCTCAGGTATCCGGTTAAAAGGCGGTTAAAGAGCGGACAGACTAACGAGCTACTCAGAACCAACACGTTCAGAAGAGCGAATCCTAAACTGCAACCGCTAAACGCTACGTTAGCTAATAGCTGCGGCACCAAAGCTTTATTACGGCGCCATAAACGGCTCCTAAGGCGGCTCTCACCTCGACTTGCTGCTCGGCCTCCACTGAAAGCAGGAACTGCTTGCTTCTTTGTGTTCTGCCTTCCGTGGTGCCGCATTCCAGGCCCGTCGCCCCCGGCCTGCAGGGCGTGGCGCCCGCTGTCACGGCCTGCGCCGCGCTACACACCTACTTCCCCTCCTCCTCAGACCTGCCCTGCCATCAGCTAATTCCTGCCACCTGTGCTCCCGTCCCGTCACCAGCTGCAACGCATCCCTCATCGGCCCGGACAACCACAACCCCGCCAGATCGTAGTGACATGTTCCCGCTCTTTCCAGCACCCTTCCAGCGCCTGCCTCCCCGAGTACCGACCTTGCCTGACCCCCGGAACCCCGTCTGCTCGCCTCCCACCTCGGATCTGTCTGCCTGACCTTCCTGACCGCCCGGTGTCTGACCTTCGCCCGCCCCTTACCTTCCATGAGCTCCATCACCATGCAGCTCTCTGCCTCGGTCTCAAAGGGGCACCGCATGGAGACAATGAATGGGTTTCTGGTGAAGGCCAGAATGCCTCGCTCCAAGGCCAGCACGGTGGGGGGCACCGACCCGTGCTTTACCGACTTCAAGGCAAAGTTCTGACCCGTCGCCTTGTTGCTCACCATGGCGACGGACCTGTACGAGAGGTGAAAGAGAACGTCAGCATCCTCCGTGACTGGAGAGAGAATCCAGAGTCGGTAGAAACAAAAAACTTCTTATCTGACTCACCCAAAGGCACCTGTACCAAGCAGATTCTGCACCTTGAAGTCGGTTCCTGCAGCTTCCAGAGTGGGACGGCAGGCCACACGACCCTAAAGACAGGAACGAGTCCAACCGTCAATAAATACAGTCTAGAATCGTTCTCTTTCCACCTCATCCACAGTAATATATTCTAGACTAGAATATATTACTGTGGATGTAGGTGGATGAATCAGTTCATTCATTCATTCTGCATAAAATCAATTGTATTTATTAAAAAAAGCAGTAAATATCATTGTTTTGACAAGCGTGTAAGAGTATATGTTATAATTAAGCAATAAATCTTTTTAGGTTGCCTTGTATAAAATGTAATTTATCCAATTACATTTCTCAAAACAATGGTAAACACAGTAATATATTCTAGACTCTTGATCAGGGGTGGGCAAACTTTTTTACTCGCGGGCCACAATGGGTTCTAAAATTTGACAGAGGGGCCGGGAACAGATGGATGGAGTGTTTGTGTGAACTAACATAAATGACATGTAAAAGTTATTACATGAAAGGATTTGGCCTTTTACAGGTAAAATGATTGCGGTTTAATTATAATAAAAAGTAGTTTAATGATATAATTTGGACAAGTTCGGCGGGCCAGATTAAAAGCCCAAGGGGCCGTGTATGGCCCCCGGGCCATGGTTTGCCCATGTCTGCTCTAGAATACATTACTGTGTGTGAGGTGAAAAGACAGAAGTCAAGATTCCCTTTGCAATCAGAAGACACTACGGCATGCAGGCTCTCGGAAATGTTCCGGTTTCTCATCCGGTACTTTAAGTGTTTGTTTGTACAGAGACTGTAGCGGTATTAGAGGAGTGGGACTGGCCTGCGATCAGGTTGTTAAGCAGGAAGTGATATGAGAAAGATCAAACTCAAATTACCCAGGGGGCCACAGGAGGCACAGTCTGGGGGTACGGTCGGGCCACATCAGGCATTGCACAAAAAAAACAAAATGTTCTGATAAAAGGGGTTTCCAGAAAATGTTTAAATTTTACCCCCCCCCTTCAGCAACAATCAAAAACTCAAAAGACATTCTTCAGATATTCATTCATTAAATAAATAATTCATTTAAACATATTAACGCTGAACTTTCGTATCGTCCTGCGGGCCACGGATGATCGTCCTGTGGGCCGTAAATGGCCCCCGGGCCGCGAGTTTGAGAGCCCTGATCCAAGCAGTGCAGTGTTAGGAAGGCAAGGTTCAAACAAGACACACGCGAACATCCCATGTGACAGACAGAAACAGGAATGAGTAAAATAATAACAATAAAAACCCACCAGTATCATAGCATATTCCTTTATTAGCATATTCCTTTATTGATCCAGCAGGGAAAGCAGCAGTAGAGCAGGTAAAGTTTCTAGACACTGTGGATGTTAAACCAGAGCCACACACAGACACACACACACACACACACGCACACACACACACACACACACACACACAGCAACTGGAACCAGTCTGGCCTAAATGCACCGAGTAAGCGGAGCAGACGTTTGTCTTTAGCAGCAGTTGTATTCCCATATGAACGTGCATACGAGGCCTTTGGGTGTGCAGCATATCACAGTGGTCAGGTTTAGAGGGACAGCAGCCCGGCTGCATCTGCTAGAACATACTGCCGCCAGCTGGTTGTCATTAGCAACTACAGCACAGCAAGAGGCACGTCGAAGAGACGGAAGTCTGAGGAAATAAATAGGCACGAGAGTGATAGTCACGAAAAGAGAAGAGAAGAGAAGAAGTCCATGCACTGCAGTTCTGGAAGGTTCTTCACAACAGTAATGTCGGTCCTTCGTGCAACAAGACAATTCAATGCAGCGCGAGTATTGCATTATATTTGTGTGTACACAGGCCTTGATACTTACATTCATGCGTAACGCTCCAAAGTCATGTGACACATTGCAGGGGTTTTTTTTTGCTCATTTTACTTCCTCGTGTCCGATAAGACAACTTAGTTCTTCTTCTTATTACGTTATTTACGCATTATTTAATTTATAACTTTAAGCTGGCAGAGCCTTTTCAGAAAGTCTGCAGCTCAGCTTTAACTTACAGAGAGCACATTGGCTCCAATTTCTACTGAAAAGATTTTAAAGTGCTATATGGACAAAATCTTTTTTTACAGATTTTAAAGGCGATAGTTTTAAGAGTTGAACCCTCGCTCGTCCGTCGCACCTGAAACTAACTCTCTCCCTGCGTCGCACGTTCACGCTACGTCTGCGACTCTGTTCTGTGTCGAGTGCTGGTTTTATTTCAGCCGCTCTCAGACGCAGCTCTTTGCCGTCAGCAGCGGCCGTGGCCTCGGGAGAAGTCTTCCCAAACGCTCAGCAGCGGCCGCGGCCTCGGGAGAAGTCCTCCCAAACGCTCAGCAGCGGCCGCGGCCTCGGGAGAAGTCCTCCCAAACGCTCAGCAGCGGCCGCGGCCTCGGGAGAAGTCCTCCCAAACGCTCAGCAGCTGCGGCGGCTCAAAATGGTTGACGATGATCAGTTTGGCAAACGAACGCCGGTCGTATTCCAACTCGCCGATTTCAAACAGGTTCCTGAATGTGGGCAGGCTCCGAGCGTACACCGGCTGGACGCCCAGCACCCGCAGACACAGCCCCACGTAGACGTCCTCCAGGGGGACCATCCGGACGAACCTGGACGCCCAGGAGATCCGGAGGGCCAGGTCCGACGAGAAGACGTAGCCCGCGCCGGAAACGTACGGCGGGAAGCGCTCCTCGGGGAACGCCTCCTCCGACAGGTACCATTTGCTGCTCGGGTCCCTCCTGGGGCTGCCGTCGCTGATCACCGAGCCCGTGATGAAGCCTTTCCTGGGGGAGCGCTCCAGCCGCGCGAGGAGAGGGCGGACATTCACGAAGGTGTCGGAGTCCACCTTCATGGCGTAGGAGGCGCCCGGGCAGTGCGTCGCCAACCAGTTCATCATCATCATGGTCTTGACGGTCAGGTTCTGGTAGCTGTCCCGGAAGGTCATCTGGATGACGTCTGCATATTTCCGGCTCTCCTCCTCAAGCACACCCTGGATGGGCAACGCCCGCCCCCCCCTGGGGAGCCCCACAAAGAACAGGGTGAGGACACCCCGACACGGAGCGCCCCACGTCTTCCTCACAGCGTCCCTTGATGCGGTCTCCTCGGGGGCGACCGGGACCATCAGAACCAGCAGGGGTCTTCTGTCCTCGCAAACGGCGCGGTTGTCGAGCACGTACTGGTACGTCTCAGGTGACAGGACTCTGTGCGCATGCGCAGGGAGGAGACTCGGCTTCGGACCGCGTTTACCGAAGGTTACTCGACACACTAAAAGCTGCGCGGCCAGGACGAGCGCAGCCGAGACGGCGAGCAACTTCACGAACCTCCACGAATAAGTTCTCCTCATGTCCGAAGAGTCCGCCGTCCTTCCCCGGGAGGCCTGCAGAAGAGCCGCAATGAGGGGGGTCGGAACCAGGAAGCGGAACAGCACTGTTGTTCCGCGAACGAGCCGACGTCATCGTGACGAGCCTCTACTCTGACTGTGATTGGCTGGTTCTGTGGGTGACGTTTGTCCGGAAGCGTCTCATTGGCTAAACAGGAAGGTTAGCTTCTATGGAATGGCCACGCCTCTCTGCTCACACGCCCACCGACGTGTCACCGCGGAGCCATTACTAAGTGTTGGAGTGTTGAACGTAAACAGCAGCACATAAAGCAAACATCACGCACAAAAGTGTCCATAAAACACTTATTTCTGGGCCAAATTGGAAAATAAAAAAAACTAGCATGACCCAAACGAGCTCAATAATAAGTGTGGATAATATTATTTTTAAGTAAAGATTGAATCCAATATTACAGAGAGAAAACAGCATAATAAACAGTAAGCGTTAATACATTCAAATGTATACACAACGTCACAACAATCAAGTATCATGTACATGTTGTATATGTACATCGGTGTACTGCTATTTTGTGAACAGTGTAGCCCACATTCAAACAATAAATTCTGGTACTGGGCAAAAATACTAGTGATAAAAAATTCTCTATCTATTATTTATGCAGTATATATAAATAAAGATACTAATTTTCACTCTGAGCTGTTTTATTTTGACTAATGACACAACATCAATGCTTATAGAAATCTGTAAACTAATTCTATAAAAGGGGGATAAAGGAGAATCGTCCTTTCAACAGTTGAAGATGAGAAGATTAAGGGAAAAAACAGAAGAAGACAAACAACTACTCTTTATTTAATCTAGGGCTGTACCAAGGGAAAGTTATCTAAAAAAAATTATATTAAATTAATCTTAACGACATTGTATTGTTGTTAAGATTAATTAAGCTACTTCTTGATCTAGGTCTACAATAACCTATATCATATAAAATACTGTCAGCAATCAGTATTCACCATTTTCTGTTATCTTAACAATGTGTCTGAAATAAGTCAGGGTGAAGGGAGGTCTCAGTATTTCTTTATTATTAATGATATTGTCGATTTTCTTCTTGTGCAGATGAAACAGATTCCAGATTCCGACAGGAGCAATGCGGTGAGCGCTTGTTGTATTTGTCGTGCCTCACACCAGTCAGCAGGGGTCGCTGTCCTCAAGTGTAAAGAACATTGTTGCGTCATTTACTTCAGATGTGGGTTCAGGACGCTTTATTTTACTGTCTCATAAATTGATACAGTCACAATAAAGCAGTTCAGGCTAACATTTTGTTGGCACAAATCTAGAAGTGCTTTAAAACAAATGTAAAGAAGCACAACTAGTCATTGGAGGAGATTATATTGGTCCCGCCCTCAACATTTAAAAATAAAAGAACATTTGTGGCCAGCTTTGTGACATAGATTTTTTGTTTTTTACAAACCAGGCTTAACTTTTGGGCGCCACCTTCATTTGTCGACACTTTGTTTCAGAACCCAAAAGTAATAATTACGCTCCCGAACTGACGACATTTAATTACAGCACATTCAGTAGGTTCCAAACTGCAGGAGAGCAGTTTATGTGGTTACTGAAAGTTCATTTATTAAATTATATATTTTTTATGACTTGGTAAATACACTGTGTTCAAAACTATTAGGCAAGTTGTACATTTAAGGATTTGATTATTGAACAATTACAATGTTCTAGGTCAATTGGAAATGTTCATAAACCTTAAACCTAAATATTTAAGAAGATAAAAGAGACGTTTTGGATTTCTTAGGAGCGTATCTTTGTTCGTATCTTATTGGGTAACTGTAAGTCTGCAGAATTATTATGCAACTAAATGAAAAATGAAAAGTTTCACCTCTAACTTGTTTATTTCCATCTGTTAAAGTGAGAATAATAAACAAATGACTAAAAATTGACAAAGAAACATTTCGGAAAATGGCAAAAAATAAACCAGTGAGCAATATGGCCGCCCTTCTTTTCAATAATAGTTGTAATCCCTACATTCATGGCGTCTCTTGATCTGTTGACCATCAACTTTTTGTACAGCAGCAGCGACAGTCAGGAATCACATTAACACAGGCCTTAATACAACACGACAGGATGTTTACAAGTTGTTTACAATTGCTTATGTCAAATAATTATATCAACATGTCGATTATTTAGCAATCATTACTAATTTGCTGTATTTTTTTATTTTCACATAGTGGCTGATTATGTCATTTCCAACGCGTCCGCCTCAACAGGAATCTTTTTCACAGAACCTCAAGTCGGTTCGTCCTCCTTTTCTGTTGCACGTAATGATTCTGTAAATAAAGGACATCCCATTTAGACCCAGTGGACACGTCTGTACATGGGAAAATAGTTTGTCTCCCCACCCTCCAACTGACATCACCTCTGAGAGCCTTATTTTGGAGCTCTGGTCAGCGAGGATGGAAACATACGCTGATGCGAAAGAGAGAAGAAATGAACATGAAGTGATGCTGATGGCTGCTTTGAGGCCTTCACGCCTAAAACACAACCACTAATAGGTCATACCTCATTTCCTGTGTGTCAGTGTCCTGCCCCTCATCATCACAGAGTGATGAAGGCAGATACAGATGGAGTTCGGAAACCTTTGCGGCGCCGGCATGTCCGTGTGGAGCCTGCATTTTGCTGGAGAAGGGGATTATGGGAATTTCTGCCAAAAAGAAGGGAGCATGTGTTATAAAAATAAAAAAAAAACTCAGTTACAGATGCAGCTTTGAAAACAGTCGCATCCACACACCAGAGAATCCAGAGACTGTGTTTTAGGTCACGCAAAGCTACAGCTGATCTGTGTCCGCTTATCTCTACAGGATATCCAAAACGCAATTATCAAAACGACAGCAAAAAAACATGCACGGCCTATAGTCCAAGTCATTCAGGGCTAATGCACAACAGAGGAGCTTTCATGTCAGATGAAAACCGAAACGGCTTCTCTGTCTGAGCGCAGCTGTTCCGCCCGACGGCCAGAAGAAGATCTCAGACCTGCATCCTGCATGCCGTCTGGACGTGATTACAGAGATTTGTTGGAAGATGAAGTGGTCATGTTTGTTGATCAAAAAAAGGCTTTTAAAGTGACTCGGAGAACGAATAAACAGCGCATGCGTCTCTATTCTGAAAAGTAAGAGTTAACAAAACACTGTGGCGATGCCGCAAAAGAAAGGCTGATGCTGGTCATATTCCTGAAGGAAGGCCTTCGCTTTGAGTTGCTCCCCGACTTCACACCCAGCTGAAAGGTGAAGCATCTATTTGCTGCAGAATTATAATACACAAAATATTTCTCTACTAGTTGCACAGATTGGCTCTTTTCGATTCGCACAGTGGTTGTAGAATGATAAATAATCCTATCAATAAACTGTGAACATTGATGAACACATGAGCGCTGCTTTTGAACTAGTTTTTGAAAATTTAAAATTCTATTTAAACTTCAGGGAAATGAGTTAAATGTGATCAGCCATAGGATGGATGTAACGGTGAGCATCCATACGATATATTCCCATGCCAGAGCAGGACATTCACTGATTGGACGTGTGCGATGGAGTGCGGCGGCGGAGGCACCATCTTGGGTGATCGTTGCTCTCCCCGTCCTGCACTTTGGGGTTGACCGGTCTGCAATCCCCGGCCTTCCTTTGAAGTTCCCCTTTCCACCCCCCCTGGTTTGCGGTGTCACGCAGTGGGCTTTGCCGCTGCTGCTGGCCGGCCTCTGCTGGAGGGGACAGCAAAATCCCTGCACTACAACAGAAGTACGTCAAATGGAATTAGACTGTGACCAGGCAACACACGGTGATGAGATGTCACGAAATGGAATGAGACTGCAGAGCCGGATGATAAATGATACATCACTTCTTCATCTCCTCTATTTCCTTCACCAACATGACCATTGAGGTCTGCTCCAATCACGACTCTCTCACTGCTGGGATGCTCTGAAGCACTTCATCTAAGTCACTCCAGAACTTCTCCTTCTCCTTCTCCTCTAACTCACCTCCTACCTGTGGAGCGTAAGAACTTCTCCTTCTCCTCTAACTCACCTCCTACCTGTGGAGCGTAAGAACTTCTCCTTCTCCTCTAACTCACCTCCTACCTGTGGAGCGTAAGAACTTCTCCTTCTCCTCTAACTCACCTCCTACCTGTGGAGCGTAAGAACTTCTTCTTCTCCTCTAACTCACCTCCTACCTGTGGAGCATACCCACTAACAATATTCAACATGACATCAGTCTATTCTCCTCTAGAACACTCTGCACCAACTCTTCTTTCTTAGTTTTATTGATTATTACTGCGTCACCAGATGACCTCGAACGACATGACGTGAATCTGGATGAGACTGGCTTCGACCAACTTGAAATGGTGAAATTTAAAATATGTCTGAAACGAAATGGAACCAGCTCATGTCATGCCATTTTAAAGTACAGTCATTGACAGCGTACAGTTGCTACCTTGCAGGCGAGGGAGCTCAGAACCTCGGAGCAGAAGCCTTGCATCTCTGCAGGATTGTTGTCTTGGAGGAAGAAACGTGCGCTCAGGGTTTGATTTGGAGGGGAAGTTTCCTCTGCGCTCCTTGTGAGCGGACATGCTCTCATCTGGGCCGCACTCTGCTGGATGGTTCAGCCTCTCATCTGGGCCGCACTCTGCTGGATGGTTCAGCCTCTCATTCATCAATTTTGCTAATTGGCACAGTTGATCCGTGAGCATCCAGGACTCACAATCACACATATACGCTACAATCTGCAATGCAACCTGGGAGATAAAAAAAAAAGAGGATGCCATTATTTACAGGAATCTGCAGTAAATCTAATTCAGAGCATCGCGTGAAGGTGGAAGAAGCTTTTTGGACCTGGAATATGAAAACTACTTCAAACAGCTATACGCCATTGGTTTGTGAGTGTGTGTGAATGTGGCCTCTTAAACCACTTACTGTGTGTGAATTCTGGTTTGTGTAATGATGCGCCTTGAATGCTTGGTCAAACTGGAAAAGTGGTTGTATTGTTATTAAAGACAGGATAGATGCTGTTGATTAAAATACATTTTACACACTTTAAGTATACTATTACTGACAAAACTGTGCCAAGTATTGTGTTGTAAATTAAGAAGAATACAGTGCTTCCCTGTCCAAGCTCTGTATGTATTGTGCTTTATAGCTAAACGTTTTACAGTTTGAGGTATTGGACTTTGGAAAATAGTGGAAGGATATGATAAAAGGAAAAATACTTCAAAGTCTCAGCGCCGATTTATGCTGAGTTGGAACTTTCTACAAAATAAGTAAGGTCTGCTGTTTACGTCGAGTCGCTGAAAGATTGAAAGCAGGATTCACACTGGATTCAATGATATTCAGATAATGTCAACCACATGGCCTGAGTACACAGGAAGCTATTCATCCCTTCTCACGCTTTGACATTCAGATGAGTAACAAAGGATGAAAGAAAAAAAAAACATGTGTGGTTCGAGCTCCAACCTCCCTCTGCTGGAGCCCACACTGTAAAACTTTTCAGTGCAAATTTACAACAATTCACTGGCAGCAGATACGATATATATTTTATAGTTTCTGAATGTACAATACAATTATAATCTATTTCTTCTGAGTTCAAAGCTGCTTTAAATATATATAAATAAGTAGTATGTGAATATAAGCGTGGAGCCTCTGCCGCCAAACAGACGGACTATGGTTAATGAACTATTGCATTGAGATTGCACGGTATATCGACAGCCACATTTTAGAGTGCATATAATGTTTTCCTTTTCTCTCCAGTTTCCTCATTGATCATTGATCACTGTGGTGCAGTGCATGGACAGACCGTTTCAAAACCACAGCATCAGCACCAGTCAGTTTGGAGCATGTCATTCCTCACGTCGGTCATCCTTTCAGAATAAAAGCAAAATCAGCTATTTAATAGTTATATATGTATAAACACAAGCTCATCTCGGTAGGAGACACAGAGAAGTGCGTATTACATTTCCACCGATGACACCGTCATTAAAACTGGGGCAGACAGGAAATAGTTCCCGGACTAAACCACAACAAAAGCTTTGAGTGAATATCAGAGACAGAACAACTTTTAAATGCGACTCTAATATGAGACCAACATGGGTAAATTATCTTTTTATAATACTTCCCCCCATGGGTGGAACTGTTTGACTCCTGCCCTCAAAACATGCACCTCTTTGGCCTCATTCAAAACAGCCCTGAAAATTCACCTTTCAGGGGGGCAGAAACAGAGATAGTCAACACATTTTATTGGTGTTGTTACATGTCGATGATTTATGTACTAACGACTTTCAACGGATGGTTGAAAGGATTCAGGTTGGAGGATTTATGAACATTTTGGATTGACTGATGCCGCTGGACTTACTCAATATTGAAATGAATCCTCAAAAACACAACTTGCAGCTGAATAGTTTTGCACACAGTGTTCCATCCGCTTTGACATTATCTACAGACAGTGGAGTTCCTACTCATCGTCATGGTCACGTGGGTTCAGCTTGGTGCCCCGGCCTCCCCCCCATCAAATACATGCTGAGGTTAATGCTCCAGATGTTAATGAGATGTGCCTCCACCCGGACGCTTAACCATTGAGGCCAGAAGGCACAGTGATGATAAAAATTCTGCGAGCACTCTTACCTCCACGCATTCAGACCATCAGTATCGGATCAGTAGCGTTGAATAAAGTTCCATTTGGTAATGTTCTTCTGATTTTACCCACAGCTCTAGAATAGATGTTGCTATGAGAGCCCGCGGTCACAGCCCGGGCTTGTTTGCCGTTGGTAGGGGCGACGCAGGGCGAGGCGTTGTTGCCGTGGTTACGAGCATCGGTTCACGCAACACAATAACACCACAGCTGATATTTTAGCTCTCCGGTTTCTAATATTCAGCTCCGGATAATCGGTGTTCACGCCTGGAATGAGTGGAGCGTCTGGCGTCGGCCTTGCATCCTCCTCACTCTGAGGTCATTTGGTGGGACGAGCCCAGCTGGGATGTGACAGCAGCAAATAAACACATTCGATTGTTGAGCCGTTTCGCCAGGAAAGCTGCTGTTAGCTACACGCGGGTCAGGTTTCATGGGGAATAAAGACCCGGAATAACAGGTGGGCCCCAGGAAGCCGAGACACACACACACGCACACAAAGGAAAATGTGAACTGAAGCAGGAAACAATCATAAACAACTGAGGAACGGACCGGCTGGAGAAACACAGCCAGACAAAACTACACAATTACGGGCGGGCGAGCACTGATCCGATCACCACAGAAGAAGAATTATCACGGGGAAAATGGCGGGCGTGAACGCTTAAGACAAATATGCAAAAATCACCCTATAAGTTTGCACACACACACACACACACACACACACACACACACACACACAACTACACACACACACACACAACTACACACACACACCCACACACACAAAACACAGTTGCGCACTTCTGTGATTTTGTTGGAGCAAAGTGTAATTTGTGAATTTGTGCGATAGAAGTAAAGTTTGATTGGTGATTGATTGATTGACTTTGATTTATTATTGATTGACTTTGTTATCTGAAACATGAACTGATCCTTTACAGGCTGAAACACCGCAGAGATTTATACACTTTATATGAACACAAACAACAAATCAGATTATGCATCACCCTCGACTGAGATATCATGAACAAAACAATGTGCATTATTCTTTAAAAACATACTGAAGGAATCTCTTAAATAATTTAATCATTCCATCCAATAATCTAAATAAATAATCTCCAATAATCTGAAATGCTGTTTTAGCCTGTGGGGGGCGGTGTTCTGATTTGGACTTGTTTTATTTGTGTATTTATTTGATTCTGGTTCCGGTCTAGATTCGAATCTTGGTTCAGGTCTAGGTTTGGCTCTTGGTTGAGGTCTAGGTTTGGATCTTGGTTGAGGTCTAGATTCAAATCTTGGTTCAGGTCTAGGTTTGGATCTTGGTTGAGGTATAGGTTCAGCAAAACTGTGTTCCATAAACATTAGGTCCGCTAACTACCTGAATATACTGAATGTCCAAGGGTTTCCATCAGCTATTTTTTTCTTCCCTGACGGCATGGATTTCTTCCAGGTTGAAGAAGTCACAGATCAGGCTTCAAATTCAGACCTGCTCTCCGCTGGCAAGCTTTGCAATGTGCTGGAGAAGGCTAACTCTCCCATCATCAATAATCTTGGTGAAAAATCCAGAAAAAAGTCTGGATAGAAATAAATGGCACAAAGTTGGAGACGATCCAATAAGATAATGATGAGTGTGACTTTTTTGACTTGATGTCGTGTGTGATTCTATCAAGTCTAATTAATTACACAATCTATGAAGGGCGTTTGATCAGGTTGAATCAGATATGTTCAACACAATTCTGTGAGTGATAATGCAGAAAAATAAAGTTATTATCTTTTGTAATAGTCTATTTTCGTAGCTTAAAATATCATTGAACTATTGTTTGGAAAATGGACACGTATCAGCCGTTGTTCCGTCAACCAATACCAAATAAGTGTGACGTTTCCCTCGATCATAGGCTATGAATACCTAAAATATATTTGCAGTAATACCTTGGCATACAAGTATGTCAAATCACTCGCATGACAAATCAATTTGAGGATTGTACATATCGTCGATGTACTCGTAACTCCGCTCGTACTGGCGTGCAAAATCATTTTCCCGCCCTGAAACAGCTGACGGATACAAGCCAACACATGCATCTGCATTTTCCATGAAAAGAAAATCAGGATTTTGCAAAAGTTACATTAATTAAATTTGTCAGAAGGTTTCATTAAGACCTTATTTTCCAAAAATGAGAGTGTTCTGACGATTACTTCATGGTGCGGGCTTTAAAGGGTTAAAACAAAACCAGTTTAGTTCTCCACTGTGGAAAGCGTCTCAGTGTGAGCTGAGGAGTGTTAATGTGGGAAATGTCTCACACACTGCTCTCCTTGTCCAACGACTCTTCGTGCTTTGTCTCTCGAAAGATCATTTGGGGGGTTTCCTGTTCTCAACAATGACACCATAGTGGATTTGTGTGACTCATAATGTTGGATGGATGCGGGTGAGGGGTAATGAAGCAGGGCTTTTTCAAAACTCCCACTCATCCCTCTAGGATTGCCACAGTACTGTACTCTACAGTCTAAGGTTGCTTTTATTTTCATGTGTGGGAGGAAATGAAAGTACACTGGCAACTCCAAAAGGGTCAGCCCATAATAATCCATCCATCTTCCACCGCTTATCCGGGTCGCGGAGGCAACAATCAGCGGGGACTTCCAGACATAATCCAAGAGACATAATCTCCCCAGCGTGTCCGAGGTCTTCCCCGAGGATGTGCCCGGAACACCTCCCCAGGGAAGCGTCCGAAATAGATTCCCCGGGGCCACCTCAGCTGACTCCTCTCGATGAGGAGGAGCAGCGGCCCTACTCCGAGTTCCTCCCTGGTGACTGAGCTCCTCACTGTCGCTAAGGGAGCGCCCAGCCATCCTGCGGAGGAAACTTATTTCGACCGCTTCCATCCGGGTTCTTGTCCTTTTGGTCATGGCCCAAAGTTCACAACCATATAGGTGAGAGTAGGAACGTAGGTTGACCGGTAAATCGAGAGCTCCCGAAGAACCCCCCCCCCCACAAGATACTACGAGGGACGCGGTCTAACGGCTTCTCCAAATGCACTCAACACATGGACTGTTTGGGCGAACTCCCATGAACCCTGGAACACCCGATGGAGAGTCCAGAGCTGGTGCCCATAATAATGCGCCTGCGAATCAAAACCACGGCCAGCATGCTTTCCCTCCTGGGCTGGGGTAGGGTTAGGGTTGAAAATGTGGCCATACCTGGTTGCATTTTCATTTTCTGTGGAACATTTTGTTCATTCACTTCATCCCGGTGGATTTGAAATGGGAGTAATCTGCGTTTCGGCAGGGCACACTCCAAAACGCTGATGTTTCTAATGTCTTGCTGCCGCCGCTGAGATCCGAGCGGCAGATGTCCTCGCCTCAGCCCTTCCGCCTTTTCATCAGCAGGCATCCAGACAGGAAAGTGACTGGACAACACTGATGTCCATATCGCTGGCATTAGCATTTATAGTTTTATACATCTTGTTTTGGACTCTCCTCCTACCTCCCTCTCCGTCTCCAAATCTCTTGCTCTTGCGGGTCAAGTTGGGTTCTGTCTGCTAATCCTGTAAAGTGCCTTGAGATGACTTTCTGTTGTGATCTGAATGTGCACAGCAGAACATACCAGAACATTAATAAAGGTATTTACACAAACGTAAAACAGTTCTGATTAGTTTTGAGCGTCTGCTTGTTAGGTTTTCCAGTGAAAGATGTCCAGATGTTGCCCTTGGATTCCCCGACGGTGACCATCAGCTCTCCTCCTCCATCGCCAACCACCGTCCCTACGCTCCCAACAGAGCTGACCTCATTACGAGAAACAAAGGGCTACTCTCTCACACTTAGCATGCCACGCTGCAAACAGTGAGTGGAAACACAATCCTGTAACGTCCATCTGGAATGAGCAGACAACGCAGATTTTACTCATCACTGCTCACCCCGGCAGGAAAGTGTGGAAATGCTTGTTCCTCTCCGACGCAATGTCCGTGTCCTCAGCCGGTTCTGCAATATTCCCACAACCTCCATCAAGGATCGGCGCCGACTTTTATAAAGCTGCTGAAGGAATGAAATCTGTCATCAAAATCTTACATCTGACCAAATCTACTCTACAGAGTGTGCAAAAAGGAACAATGTTAGTAAATGCACCCAAACAAGCCTTTCTGGGTGTTTAATTATATGTATAAAGCCCTCTTTCACATAGATTTGATCCTTCTCTATGCCGCCTTCATTTTTACACAAAACAAATCATCCCAACTGGGTATTATTTTAGGAAGCATGCTGGCATTCCTCAAGCAGAAGAGATAAGCTGTAGGAGACGGGGCCATCTCATGCACTGTTTTACAGTACATGCAGAAGAGCGGGGATGGGGGTGGGTGAATGATTGGGGGGGGGGGGGGGGGTCATGAGGGCATTTGTAGTTTCCGCTGCACAAAATCTTTTTTTTTTTTTTTACTCTGCTGAGAAGGTTTTCAGCTCCGTTGGTTAGTTTGTTGGCAAGATTATTCAAAAGGTTCTGGAAGGATCTTGATGGAATTTTCAGGAAAAGTAGGGAATCTTACCAGGAACAGTTGAACAGTTTTGGTGATGATCCACAAGAGATCCTGGATTCTGGATCGCTTTTAAATATTCATTAACATTGCAGTCAATGTAACTTCAAAATGTGTTCCTCAACATCTCGGTTGATTATTAACTAATGTTTATGGAGTTTAACACAATCACGTAGGGTGGGTATTTCTATATCACCACCAAATTTCACCCGGATCGGATCCGGATTGCGCATACTGTCGCCATCCGGCTTTTCCTATTTACTTATAATGGAGACTTAAAAAAAAAATCACATCTTGTAAAATCTGCATTCAATTCACTCACCAAAAATCCCAGTCATAAATATGAACTATCATGCAAAATGTCTTCAGGATCTGATCCAGAATAAGATCAGGAAAAAATACTACATTTTAACATTAAACCCCATCTGTGATGGTTGCTATGGTAACTGTTGCTGCAGGCTGATTTCTGCCCTGCACAGCTGCGGAGGCATCGATGAACTGAACGAGACGCACTTGTTCCACATGTCACCTGATCAGATCCTGCCTCTCTGGACAGTTCTCTGCCAGAACATCCTCTCTGGTTCCTCAGTGTTTCCAGGTTCTCCCGTATTCCCTAGTTCTATCTGTAATACCTGAGGAGACGGATCCAGTTGAAATCGGGGGGTCAATTTTCACAACAATTTTTTTTTTGGACACTTTCAATCATATCTTTATTACCTCCAAAAATGAGGTTTTTGTTTTTGCTGGCCTTTACGAAGACACTGTGGAACCAGTAGTGGACAAACGGATTTGATGTATCTTCAAAAGTAAAAGCAGCGCTTAAATCTATCTTCACAAACGCTCAGACTGTAGGGATGTCTGATTAATGTAAAGGCAAGTGAATGTGCAATTAGATGTTGTAACAAGCACTCTTGAAAGATCACAATTTATGCTTATACACACACACAGACACAGAGAGAGAGACTCCAGGCTCCCTAGAAAGAATGCTGTGGAATTATCCATGCTTCCGCACGCTATCAGTTTTCCTATTACAAATGAAATGAAACCTGCTCTGCCAGCATCCGGCTGTAAATCTACTTCCATACTTGACTCTTTGTCATTCAGCGTGCTGAGATGGGCCACATGATACTTGTTTCTGGATTCCTTTCGATAATATGCATGGCATAGCCAACCTGATCATCAGTTGCATGGCCATCTCTGGTCAGAATACAAACAAGTGAATATCTGCCTGTGCAGTAAGTGAGACTTTCACTACTGCAGGAAAGAGCGCTTGCTTTGCTTTAGCAGAGAGAACTAATGCTCTCCCTGAGGAGTAACTTGATACATCATGCTTGATAGCCCAGTACTGATTAAATATAATGAACTCTAAAACAGGGGTGGGCAAACCTTTTGACTCACGGGCCACAATGGGTTCTAAAATTTGACACAGATGGATGGAGTGTTTGTGTGAATTAATATAAATGACATGAAAAAGGAATTACAGGTAGCATAACAGGGAAAATGTAAAATTAATGAGGATTAATCCTAATAAAATGTAATTTAATGATATAATTTGCACAAGTTCGGAGGGCCGGATTTACACATACACAGGTGGCCCTGTCAACACGAAAAGAAATTGTGTAAACAGCTCTGAAATTCTGGTAACTCTTGTTTTAAGAATAATGTCATCGGGGGGAAAATATGGAATAAGGATGCATACTAAAGTCTGTAAGGATTAAATAGCTTGAAATAACTGAACCAGAGAGGGAAAAGCTGTCCGACCAAAAACAAGCAAACATGACCTTCATTTTCGTCTCGGCTTTCAGATGCAGTGAGCTTTTTATCCGGCTCTGGAGCGCAGCGTGAGCTGACGTGCCTTCGCGTGACCCGTGAGAGCGCTCAAAGGCTTTCAGCGTGAAGATGACCACAGGCGGCTTTCGTTTGCTCTGAATGCTTGCCCTCTTATGTCAGTGCACAAGGCCATCTGCACAAGGGCCACAATATGGCTTTTCTTAATGCTCGGTGTGAGATTACAGGGTGTCACATCCCCTTCTAGACAATTTGATTCATCACATCTTGAGCGCAGATGCTTAAAAATGTAAACTTTTCTTTTGGGCTGCAATATAAGTGTGGATGCGAGACGCAGCAGCCGACGTCATCCACTTTAACAAAGCACGCGTCCTTATGAGGCACGTGCGCCGCACCTCTCGTTTCACAACACGGTCCGGTCCCGGGAGGTGGACTTGTTGCCCCACCGTTTGAGCATGGTCAGACAAAGCCCCGTGAGTAACTGGTCTGTAATACTGGACTGACTGTCTCTGTGGACCAGCCAGAGGGTATTATATAGCTTTGCATCTGACATCAGGGAAATAAATCAGGTTTGCTGTCAAAATTATGAACGTGTAGCGGCACCCTCTGAATGTGGCCATTTTCCACACTTTGCCGGCTGACTTTATGTTTTTTTTCTTCCATCCATGTTTGCATCTTTGCTCATCGAAGCACAAAAACATGTAATATTAGTTTCACTGAAAAATATTGCATTGATTTTGTAGGGGGAACTGATTTGGTCTAGATGAGAAGGAAAACAAACGAATTCTCATTCAATTATGTATTCCACAAATTAAATGAGAATTTGTGAAATAGGAGGTTTGAGGTTCAGCCCAAAGTGCTGAAGCTCAAACCTCGTCATCCTCATGATGCACATTTCATCCTCAGTCATCATCTATCACCTTCTGTCAAAGAATTCCGTGTAATGGTTCAGTTCTTTGTCGGTTCTATCGATCCTCACGTGGAAAAAAGGAGAACAAAAAGGTCGACTAACATCAAATTTGTTTTATATCTTATTTCAGAATTTTCAGTTACCGGTAAATTTACTTCCAAACACGTGACTGAGAGGTTTTTGTATTTTTTTTATAACAACAAAATAAATATTCTTCTGTAGAAATGAACAAAATACAACAAACTATCCTGTGGCAAATACAGAAGAATGTCTAGAAATTAAAATGATCTCCTCTTTAAAAGAATATAAGAGCTGAGCACTAAAAAAAGTAAATATAACAGCATGTGTGATCAATACAATCAACCCAGGTCCAATGGAACTGTGCAACCATCAACTATGAAGAAGTTAACAATTGTTTTGCAAAATAAAGAAAGGCATATATGCTTATAGGCGGGGTGCAGGGCGCCTGCGCACACAATGCTAACAGTTAGCAATAGCTGGTTCTCCAAAGAGGTAAATAGCGCTAGCATGGTAGGCAGTGTTAGTCGAGGATGTGCTGCAGTTGCTGCAGCTGCTCCTACGTTGCGTAGCGACAGCATTTTCTCCCACTGGAATCAATCAGGGAATCGTTTGCAAAATTGGCAAACGATTCCGTGGAATTCAAACGCTGGAAACCAGTTCTCAGCAAGAAGCAGTTTTCAATTCCCCATCCCTCGTCGTCATTTTGATTTCCAGATCTCCTCTCTTGAGTTGTGGAACGTGAAACAGAATTACTCGCTCAGTTTAGCATTTGCTGTTTTCCTACGCAACACAAAGCCACAGTGGCACAAACAGCACAAACAAAGGCTTTACTGTGGAAGTGGGCATGCCAGCGCTCTGTGGCCTTCACCGCAGCCAAGAGAGGAGCAGGCTGGGGGCCTGTTGGTGCATTGTTTGCGATGGGGTCAGAGCGACATTGAGGCCAAAGGCACCGGAGGCTACTGAATTAGCAAAAGGGCTCTGCTTGCCCCGCCATACCGTCAGGATTGGAATGCGCTGCTGAGGACAGACAATGGTGACATTCTTTATTGTCCAGCCAGCATTCCTCCAGGCTGGAAATGAACTGTCTTCCTGCCGAAGGTCAAATGTGTCTGGGCATTCCCGGGACCATCAAGACAAAGCCTGGATCGAAGCCTCTGCCAAAGTGAGAATCACATTGAGCGTACCTAAAATAAACATCAGTGTAGCGGAGGATAGTCTGATAGTTTCTACACAACCATGAGACATTATACTTTGGTGCATATTCTCATGTATCTGTAGTTCAAGATGTGAGGTGTCACCTCTTCCGACTGGCTGGTGGTGGGGAAGGGGGGGCGGTACAGATATTTGAACTCCCCTGAGGTCGCTGACACAATGACGCGATTAAGGTCACACCTTAATAGTTGCGTTTGTTTGTAGAGCTTAAATACGGGCCGTCCCCACCAGCCAGTTAGAAATGAATGCGTAACATGTGTGTCGGACTCTGAGCAGTTATTTCAGGGACATTCCCCCTGCAGTGAAGATATTACATGTTCACCATCAATGAACTGTCTACCTTCATAAATGAATCGGTTGAAGCTGGGACCAAACGGCGCCCGAGGTTCGGCAGGTGTGACCCGCCTTACCTCGGCGTGCCCGAGAGCGCCAGTGAGCCGAATGGAAGGCAGACCACGGGGCATTCCATCGTGTGTGCTCCGGTGTTCGGGAAGGTTAGGCTCACCAGTAAGCGGTGCTGGTTAATCAGACGCTAGCATGTTCATGTAGACCAAAAAGAAAGAAAGAAAGAGAAATAGAAGAGGCGCTGAGTGATGGTTGATCATTTCAGGCCGCAGCAGCGATCCCAGTGCGTCCGGTGGGAATAACGGGGAGTTACCAGCCTTCTAGCGGGTCGGTCCTGTTTTATGTTGACAGGCTTTTAGCTCAAATCAGTCGCCAATAATCCCAAATTGAATTGTTTTGCTTTGTTTCCAAGATACCAAAGTCGGCTCCTCGGCAGCTGTGAGGATTTTGTGACGCTTAGAGCAGTCGGCCTTGTTTCCGATGAGGGAGCGCCTCAACCCCCCCACCTGACAGCTGCAAAGCAGTGTTGATGCTTGGAGCTGGCGTCTGCTGCAGGGTGGGGTGATGTGCTGGGTGGGTGGCAGGGCTGGCTGAGGCTGGAGCTCCATGCTGAGAGCCACCCAGGGGCAGCTGCTCGGGGGACGACGCTGTGGAATCGAGCCTTGTTGTGTTTATTCTTATGTTTATAGAGCAGGATGCACGTCTATCTCTAATGACACCCAACATCAGATTTATCATCCTGATAGATCTCACTTCTCTCATCATCATCATCATCATCATCATCACCATCATAGTCGATGATTAATGTGCAAAGGACTTTCAACGGAAACAAGACCGCAAGGGCTTTTTTGACATGCTCCTCTTAGACAGGATGTTTGACTGTACTTGTACTGTAATACATGCTCCTGTTTGACTGTACTTGTACTCTAACATTCTATCTAATAAATATATTCATCATCATCATCATCATCATGAGCAATTTCAGGTCAGAAAAAGGGAAACAGAATAAAACTAAACCAAAAGGAGAAGCCTTATTTAAGCTAATTTAAATTAATTAATTTAAATTTGTTTTTATTATCAGTATGCTGGATATTGTTACCATGGGGCGTTGTCCCATGTCGGACCGTCACCATTTTGTTATCCTCACACAGCTTGTAGATTTGCAGAGCTTGTTATTTGTGCAGGTAACAGGCATTTGGATTCGAGTGTCCTGATCTGTGCATTGAAAGAAGCAGCGCCTGAAGGGCGCGGCCTTGGAGCCCCAGCCCACTCTCTGCTGATCCTGCTCTCCTTTGTTTTGAGGGGAGCAGTCTGTGCATTAAAAGGAGCGGTGATCTCATTCCAGGAGGGAATACCCTTTGAGAATCGCCCACCTGTTGCACAACTGGTCTTGTGTGTGTTTATTTATTGATTATACATTTCTGCATTTATATATATATATATATATATTATTGTATTTTTAAATAACAGGGATGGTAACAAAGGGAGAGCAGATAAGCGCTTATGGCAACAGGAAGCACAGAACTGATATTAAACTCGGTACCTTTTCAGCACCGATCACAAGGATTGGCTGAATGTATTATTGTGTGTCATCCATGCCCAGGCCCACACACACATTATGTGCATGTGCCTGACCATGAATGTGTTATGTGGGGTTATGTAATGCAAGGACCATAAAAATCTAGCTGTTTCTATATAAAACACAAAATAACAAGGGCTAAAAGAAGAGCTAAGGGAGAGCTAAGATCCTGCACAGAACCCTCAAGCTCCCAGACCTCTGGTAGAGGATCTGAGTGTGAAGGAGACACTATGCCGTCCTGGAGGGTGAGACGATATATATATATATATATATATATATGCAGAGAGGCTTTGTTGATGTTTAAAATGTAATCTGGAAGTACAGTAATTGCCATTGTTCCAGTCTTCAGGGGTTTCTCTCTGGTGACTCTGATGTTTCTGTCTCTCTCTCTGAGCCTTAAAGAGTCAGCTGGTGAGTCACTCTGTATGTCTGTCCCAGACTCAGATATACATACTGACAACTCTTCTGTCTGAAGTCTGGGAAGGCCTTTGAGTTTAAGGTGGAATGTGTTTGCTGGGATTTGAGCCTAGAGCTCTGGGAGGTTACTGCTGGGTTTGAGCACATACAGAAACATTAACAGCTGAGCAGCTTGGAACAGCATCAGAGCTGTAGTCGTATTCAGTATGTTACTACAGACAAAGTCAAAGAAATGGCTGAAAAAACGTCATGGAAGGCCGAACCTTCAAACACATACTGGACGTGTCATCCTGCAGCAGTGGATGGATGGATGGATGGATGGATGGATGATGGATGGATGGATGGACGGCTGGCTGGATGGATGGATGGATGGATGGACGGCTGGATGGATGGATGGATGGATGGATGGATGGATAAATGGATGGATGGATGGATGGATCACTGGATGGATGGATGGACGGCTGGATGGAGGGAGGGATGAATAATAATATGTTTATTTCTATACACACAGTCACAAACTAACAATGCAAACCAAATGGAAACAATCAGGAAAGTGTCTGCAGCAGAGCTGCATAAATCGGTAGGATTATCATCCTGAATAAAAACGTCTCACGGGTGCTTCTTCAGACGCGACACCAACACGCCATATTAAAGCTGGGTTCACGCGGGGGGGGGGGGGGGGGCATGTCACAGAGAGGTTTCAGTAAGAGTTAATGAAGAGCAGAAGAAGAGAGGAGCATTACGACACAGTAAGGCAGAACAGAACACGCCAGAGCCAAAATGTTCAAAGCTCTTATAAAGGTCAGCTGGGGGAAATCTGGAGGACACATGCCCCCCCCAACATCTGAGAAGCAGCACTGAGCCAGCCCTGCACAGCGTCCTGGTTTGATTGGACGCATTGCATGCTGCTTTCACCTCCTCACTCACGCATCGACCCTTGTTCATCTTCATCATCGTTACGCGCTGAGGAGGATCCCCCAGACGCGGCGCCGCTGCTCCCGTTTGTCCACAGATGGATTTTCCTGCGTCGACTCCACGGTGGACGGATTGGAGTCCTGTCCTCTGGCAACAACAACAACAACAGCATATCTTTGATCTGTTTTCAGATGCGTTTACGTTTCATGTCGTGTTTATTCTCTGTATTTGGCAGAAGCCCACTCACCCGATTGTGTGACCATCCGGCAGATGTGAGGGTCTTTCACTTTCTAAAGACGCCTTGTAGCTGCAGTTTGTCATGAATAATAGTGGCCGAGGTTTCCGGCTGGGACCTGGGGGGGCTTTGGAGCGTCCTTCTCTCTGCCCCAGAGTGCGATGAGAGTTCCTCACACAGCCATTCCTCCGCCATTATTTTCAAAGGCCTGTATTGTGTCTTGTACAATGACCTTCTTTTGCGTGCTCAGTGTTCGCCCGCCGAGACCACAGGAAAGCCCCCGCTTTCACCAGAACACGAGACATTATTGAATGTATGCCAGCTCCCAGAGAAACGCACGTCATAATTGGATTGTTATTGAGTGAGTATTAGACCCCCCACCCCCCCCCGGCCTTATTTTGCTCATGAGAACTCATAAAGCTCAGGGAAGTTATGGAGCGCTAATCATGACGATTTTCCACGCTCGGACGATGCTTTATGGCCACTGGCTGCGTTTACATGGACACATTTAATCGGATTAAAAGCCTGATCGGAATAAAAATGTACACAGATAAATCGGAATAGTCTGACCCGATCAAACTCAATCCGATCAAGATTTGATTCCGATCGAGAGGGGTGGTTTATACCGATTGATGATGAAAACACTTACAAGCCGTCGTTACTGCGATGCGTCCTTCTGTTACTCCCGGAAGCGAGTTGAAGCAGAGCGAGCGAAAGACAGAACTGGCCGTTTAACATCTGACCAGCAGATACTGGTGACGTGAGGTCAAGACCCCAGACAAGGGTGAGCACACGATGACGCGTCCGTAAAACAGGTTGTACGAGTGGATAACCCGTGGAGATTATAACCTTTGAGGATTATAACCCGTGGGGATTATAACCCATGAGGATTATAACCTTTGAGGATTATAACCTTCGAGGATTATGCAGAGGATGACGGCAGATTGATTGAAGTTTTGGGCTGGTGGAGGAGGAGGAGGTTTTACCAAATCCTTTAAAAAGGCTTATGGGCATTTAACTATCTGATAAATCTGCAGGTTTTAAAGTGGCCTTTAACTATGACCAGCCCAAATAGTGTTTTAATTACTATGTACTATACTCCCCAGGTCTTCAGTCTTGAACTGATGAGTGGAAAAGTCTATTTTTCACGCTTTGGTCACGGATGTCAGTGTACGTGTGTGTGTGTGTGTGTGTGTGTGTGATCTGTGGTGAATAATCAGCCAAAAAGAAGCAGACAGGCAGCATCACTGTGACGTTTGGCTGAGAGAACGGACACAGCAACATCGATCTACTTCTGTTCCTTCTGGACTCCATGGTGCATCTAATGGAGGTCACATCAAGTCTTCCTGTTCGTTCCATGACTCCAGTTTCTGCTCTGCTCCATCATTCCACAGACCCCCCCCCCCCAGACCCAGACACTTTACTTCCAATGAATGAGATTGAGTGTGCGCACGGCAACTCTGGTTCTAGTTCAACATTGGAAATTGATCTGCAAAATCCTGTTGTTTGGCGTACAGTTGGCATGGTGACCAGAGAGGGATTCAACCACCGGCACATTTAATGCCATTTCAAAATCATTAAACCTCTGGAATACAGAAAGGGTAGAATTTAAAGAGAGATTTGCACACATGTACTTGTATTTAGTTTTAAACATATTTTATGGCTCTCACGGAATTACATTTAAAAATATGTGGTGTTCATGGCTCTCTCAGCCAAAAAGGTTCCCGACCCCTGCATTAACCCAATGACTTTCATGAACATGAATGATGTGACTTCACAGTGGCATGTAACATGGAGACAAAGGCTTTGCATGCCGGGCGCTGGTGGGGCGTGCACCTTGCGTGATGGCGGAGAGGACCTGCTGATGTGAACAGGATCAAACCTGCCCTGATTGAGCCACAGGAGAGCCTTTGTGTTGGCCATGAGGCACTGGAAATGAAGCAGCATGGGTCATGTGAACGTGTCGGTGTTCATTAACACAACTAGCATGGACATCATTGTTCCGTTACAACATATCAACATTTCGTGGCAGAGTTCACGATCGGATACACCATTAGTGCTGTGCTCATCAAGCTTTCATCCAGCCTTGCCCTGCACTCGCTAACGAACGTGATTATCTGGGTGTGAAAACCATCGCAGGGCACTGGGATGCTCTCTGAATAGAGAACCGAGAGCTGGGGAGCTGATTCTCTGAAACGAGGACCACATGTGTGGACCCGACTCACCCAGCGTTTAATAGTCCTATTTCAATCCCTCGCTCCGGAATTGCATGATTTGGAACAAAAGTGCAATTCACTGGCCAAGAAATTAGGCCGTCGTGCCCTTATTTCCATGACCCGGTGCTTTTCGTGTATTTTGGGACTGAGACCAGCAGAGCATGGTGACCTTTGCCCTTGAGCAAAACACAACCCAGGAGCACTTAGTTATCCAGAAATAAGAAGGTCTGACTCACTGCTCATCAACCCCTCAAAACATGATGGGTAAGACAAGTCTGGCTATCCCTTGGCATTTTCTGGGTCACTGCTGATTGACTCACAACGGACACTTATTATGGAAAAATTTATTTTCTAGTACAGACCCACACAGCTGGTTTCAAGTGTTAAATAACATGACAATATTATAAATACCTTGCAAGTGAACACATTATTTCATTGCAATCAGCATTGCCTTTATGGAAACATTTAATACACTGATAATTACAAATAATGTGAATTATGAGTTTATCATTCCCATGATGCACAGTACCCTCGGTCAAGGCCAAAAACAAAAGAGCTCATGGTTTACGGCCTGATAAAAGATGCTGATTATAGATGTTAATTTCAAATGAGGTGAAATTGTTCGAATACTCACTAATAATGACAAATGTAGTGGTTATGCAAATAAAAATACAATACAAAAGCCAAATGTTTTTATGCAACAGACAAGATGCTCGGACATTAATAAAAGTTGTATGTTTCTAGTTAAATATGTTCTGAAAACAGCACATGTAAAATGTTTCCTTTTTGGAGTTGTATTCTGCACAACACATCCCTCATAGCACCACCAATACGAAAGAGACAGGAAGCAATACGAGGCCGGAATAATGAAAGGGGAGGCATTGATCAAAGTGCTTGGTGGTAGGATGGAGTTGATGTTCAATAAAAGCTGCTAGTTTAGTTTCACCAACATTTCGTACCACTTTGGAGACAGAAGTACTCTCATTGGTTGAATTAAATGTTGGGGGTGGAGCAAAAGAACAATAATTGGTTACAATTAATATCTTGCAAAAGATGATTCAATACAATGATTCAAGATTAGAAAGCCTGTTAACAGTTGTTAAAATTGGCAATGCTACAAGGTAGACTTAACTTAGCTTGACCGGCTAAGCTAAGTTAAAAGTTTAAGCCAACAACAATCTTAGCAGAACACTGAATTTAATTAATGCCGTTTCTTTATTACATCGAATCCATTTACTGAGCCCCATCACACTCAGCCACTGTTCATATTTAGGCACACATTTCAGTTTAATGCCTCAAAAACTACGAAAATACATCTATTATTACGTTATCTTTGACCACTTATCCTTTGCAAAGACTTAGGTCAGCTGCACCATAGACAGGTTATGAAGTCCCGACAGGGCACCAAAATGACATTGAGTCAAGGAGTGTGCATTGTGTGTTTGTAAATCTAGAGTAAGTCTATGATAGGGTTCCCAGAGAGGAACTGTGGTACTGCGTGAGGAAGTCTAGAGTGGCAGAGAAGTATGTCAGAGTAGTTCAGGACATGTATGACAGTTGTACGACAGCAGTGAAGTGTGCAGTAGGAGTAACAGGGGAGTTTAGTGTAGAGGTGGGATGCACCAGGGATCAGCTCTGAGCCCCTTTTTGTTTGCCATGGTGATGGATAGACTAACAGATGAGGTGAGACAGGAAGCTCCTCGGGATATGATGTTTGCAGATGACATTGTGATCTGCGGTGAGAGCAGGGAGCAGGTAGAGGAGAATCTAGAGAAGTGGAGGTCTGCTCTAGAAAAGAGAGGAATGAAGGTGAGCAGGAGTAAAACAGAGTACATGTGTGTAAATGAGAAGGTCCCAGGGGGGACATTGAAGTTACAAGGAATAGATGTAAAGAAGGGAGAGGACTTCAGGTACCTCGGGTCAACAGAGCAGAGTGATGGAGAGAATGTGGAAAGGAGGTGAAGAATCGTGTGCAGGCAGGCTGAAACAGGTGGAGGAAAGTATCAGGTGTGCTCTGTGATAGGACGAAGGGACAGGTCTACAAGACAGTGGTGAGGACAGCCATGATGGACGGCTTAGAGACAGTGTCTCTGAGGAAAAGACAGGAGGCGGAGCTAGAAGTGGAGGAGATGAAGATGCTGAGGTTCTCCTTGGGAGTGACCAGGTTGGACAGGATTAGAAATGAGACAATAAGAGGGACAGTGAAGGTTAGACGTTCTGGAGACAAGGTCAGAGAGACCAGACTTTGATGGTTTGGACATGTCCAGAGGAGAGACAGGGACTATATCGGTAGAAGGACGCTGAGGATGGAGCTGCCAGGGAACAGGACTAGAGGACGACCCAGGAGAAGATACATGGACGTAGTGAGGGAGGACATGAGAGTGGCTGGTGTTGGGGAGGACGATGCAAAGGACAGGGTGAAGTGGAGAACGTTGATTTTCTGCGGTGACCCCTCACAGGACAACCAGAAAGTACAGTAGTAGAAGTAGTCAAGGAGCGTGTCCACAGAAAATCTCATTTAAGTGACGTGTCTGACTGTTTGCTAGCAGGCCTGCTGATACTTGATATTTGAAAATAAAATTTCATCTCAAAGCTTTAGTGTAGCTTTAACTCAACCTTTGAGATTATGATTATTTCCACTCTTCTATTGACTCTATTGCTATATTGTAGTCACATCCCAAAACACGTTTGAGGCATGTACACTGTGAGGTTTGTTTGAATAGCATGTGTTGGTAGTGGAAGGCCGGTTCTCTTCTGTATGGCTGCTTCTTAGCTGTTGAATACTGTCTTCTCTCTTGGCTTGTGCTACACTGGCAGACGTCCTGTGAGCCACGCTCACTGTTCGACAAAGTGCACCTGATATGTCAGCTGATGGCCGTTGTCCCAGGCATACAGAACCTTCTCCTTCGGGTTGTAGTCGATCTGAGTGGTGAAGGAGTACTCATTGGTGAAGGGCAGCCGTGGGATGGCTACGGTGTTGGTGTGGGTGTCATACGCGTAGTTCACTTCACCTTCCCTTTGGTTGTACACATCAACAACATACAAGACGCCGCAGATGATGAAGCAGTTCCCGTAGGAATTCCGTTTGAGACCTGTCCTCCAGGTTGTCTCCTTTTTCAGTGACAGGTCTCCTGGATCCAGTTTACTGATGATGATCACCTCTTGCTGGTTGTAGTCGTAGTCAATGGAAGGGTAGATTACCCACAGGCCACTCTCGTCCACTGCAAAGTCGATGTCAGAGTGGCCTCTCCATTTCCATGGGGTGGTGTCCTCATAAACCACGTCATGCAGCAGCGTCCAGGCTGCCACGTATCGCATCCTCAGGTCATATTTAATGATGTTCTTTGTGAAGGCTCTGTTGTAGTAGAAGGCTCCGTTGTAAACCACGTGGCCTGTCCCGATCCAGTTGTAAGGCAATTTGAAAAGGTTGCTCCATCGGCCTACAATGAAAAAGAATATTAAGCCAGCTTTAATGGATTATTTTACATCTTGGGTGAAAATCATTTTCATTTGCATGACCTAAAGAAAGCTCCCACAGAGAGCCCACTGTGGCACAAAGTCAGACCATTCTTATCACACCTCGGTTCCAGCAAGATAGTTCAGAGTTCAGATGAGGAATTTTTGGCTTCAAGTCACTGCTATGACTACTTTGAGTCCGAAAAACAAAACAGGACTCGGCTATTCTACCCTTCGTGATTGGATTGGAGTCCTGCTTATTGTAAAGCGGTGGATCTAAAAATCTGCGCATGTGAAAACCAAACGCATGCTGACGATAAGGGATCCTCACACCCTTGGAGTATTGAATTAACACTAAGATCGCTCCATTCTACACACCACGTGCTAGTGACAGCACATCTTGCTCTCCGGACTGCAAGAGGGAAGCCTTCACTCACTTGATTTGATTTTGATTACAATGAGCAAAAAAGAAGCATCAACTGGACTTGTTCAAGTTTGATCAAAGACGTGTCACCTCTCATCCAAGAGGCTTCGACAGTTCTGAGAGACTGGTAGAGAGTTTAGATACTTCTACACTTGGTGGGGCAGAAAACAAAGAAGGGACAAGGCAATCACCTTTTGGATGCTAATAGGAAATTTGTTCGTCAGGTTTCAGGACTGCCGAGGAGCATTATACTCATATTATACTCATATTATACTCATATTATAATTCACATTTATAGGCAGTTGCAGCGGAGTGCTGAAGTGATGCCATGGGTTGAGGTTAGAGGACGACGGTTGCACAATGAACCTCTGAGCCTTGCCATTCTGTACAAATGTTACAAAGGCTTTATTGTTGTTCAACTACACAGCTTTGACGTTTGAAAAAAATGCATGTCAGGTACACGTTGGCGTCAAACAGCAACTTATCAGGACGTCGCAGGCCAGCGAATAGGAGTGAGAAACCGACATTTAACTCGGTGGGACTCTGCCTGAACAGAATGAATGGCGAGCCATAATAAAGCAGTCGGTTGCATCAAAAGATGCTTCATCGTGTAATTAAATCATTAAAGAGATTAATACGTTTGATCGACAGTCAGCAATAATTAGGATAATAATAACTAGAAAAGCACTTGGAGAGCGAAAACCTCCACCAATCTGCTCATTCCTCATAATTGGATTTACACCGAAAAAGATTTAAAATTCCTGGATCCACATTGAGATCAGGATCATCATCAAAAGGTTATAAATTGATCTTGGTATCTATATAGACCAACCATGAAAGGTAAAAGTTTTCCACGATAGTGTGTATCGGACACGTTTATGACTCTTGGTGATTGAATTGAATGCATATTTTACAAGATATGAATTTTTGAAAGAAATCGCAATTATAAGTAAATTGGGAAATTGATTTCGCCATTTACAAATTTATTTTAATTTTAATTTTTTTTTTGTATGCAGATGGGTATCCGGATCACGCTCAACATTTAATGGGATCTAAATTAGACCAAAATCCAGCTTCAAATATTTTTTCATCAAGATCGGTCCAGCGGTTCTTCCATAATCCTGATAAAAGACAAACAAACAAACAAACAAACGTCATTACGGACGTATGCTGCAGGCCTGCTTGCTTGTTGTGCTGATTTCTGCGTTCTCATTCACTGACTACGAGCTGCAAACAGTCAGCAGTATGTGTGCTCAGCTGATACGATGCCAAAGGCAATGTTTGCACCAAAGCAGACCGTGCACACGCCGGCTTCACGTGACAGCGACACAGTTTGTTCAGGGTTGTGCACGGTGGGTGTCGTTTCCTAATCACTTCCTATCTGCTGTTATAACCTTCAAACCTCAGGAAGTACGATTCAGATAAAGATAATAAAAGCTTGGTAAATGACAAAAGCAACATGCAGTAGACCCCCCCCATCACCACCCCCACTGCCCCTAGCCCTGAGCCCGAGCCACTCTTAATCCCCTTTCCCTGTGCCCAGTTCAAAGGGAAGGCCGGAGCGCATGTCAGAGAACAGCAGGCATTAGCACCGCTCCAAATACCCAGTCATCTGCACACAGCTGCGATCTCACGCCGCTGTCGATGCCTCACATGGAAGCACATTTAGAAAGCCCATTGTCCAAACACATTTTGATCGACACGCCAAGATATATGAGGGGAGATAATTTTAAATCTCTGGGAGAGTGTAATCCAATTCCTCACGTGATTTGGATATGGAAGGAGGGATCGTTCCAATCCACAGAAGCAATGAGACAACCCAAAGACATTCCTCAGATCTCATCATTCTCATTGGACAATCGGCATGAATCAACGTCAGCAGGTTAGTGGGGGTCAAACTCTAGTGATTAGTTGGCTGCTCAACCCCAGACTGAAGTGAGACGGCCCATCCAGAGATGAGCTGTGCACCCAGCTGCATGATGGGCAGCGGCTCAAGCTGTTTCTCACTGGCTTGACTGGCACGCTGAAAGAAATGAAGTTAGAGTTGCAAGGAAAAATTGACAACAATATTTCACTTCACTTCACTTCACTTTTATTGTTTTGTCCCTCGGAGGGCAATTTGGTTTACAGCAGTTCCACACACTTTCTACAACATTTAAGGGACATGTAAGACAAGAGTTACGTTTAAGGGACATGTAAGACAAGAGTTACGTTTAAGGGACATGTAAGACAGAGGTTACGTTTAAGGGACATGTAAGACAAGAGTTACGTTTAAGGGACATGTAAGACAAGAGTTAAGAGCAGCATCGTTGTAAAGGTGTATAGTATACATGATAAAAACAGTGCAAACATGCAAACAGGTTACATCCATACATAAACACAGGCAGGGTCACCACAGGCAGGGTCACCAGAGTGGGACAAAAGAGAACTTGTACCTATTTTTAGTAATCGACTATTTAAGCTCTCATCCAAGCTGCAGCGCCGGGAAGTGCCCTGGGGCAAAGATGTTCGAGTTCAACTCGAACCATTGTGCAAATCGTTGCATCGGCCTTTCACTGAACTTGCATCACTTCAATCAGTGCAACATACGTGTGTTTCCCCATTGAGTTACCTGCGTGAATCTTTGCTTGTGTGAAATTCATAAAGGCCAAGTTCAGATTCAGACACTTTGACTTTTCATGGTTGGTGTATAACGACACCAAGAACAATCGAGAACCTTTTGATGATGATCCAGATCACCGTGTGGATCCAGGAATTTTTAAATGGGTTATTATTTTTTTGTGCCTTGGCGGAGGTTTGCGCTCTCTGAGTGCTTTTCTAGTTGACTTGGTGGGCGTGGCCGAGGTCAGACCTGACTTTATACTTTATGACTTTAATCAACACAGATAGTTGGTGTTTCATGTTCCTATTGGCTGATGTGTGGGTGAGTTTAATGCAGCCATTATGTATAAGAACACAACCTTAATTTCACTGAGGGACTCTTCCCAAGAGATGAATAAAGTTCCCTCTCTATCTATCTATCCATTGCTGCTTATATTTGGGCATGTTAGATATTTCTATGAGGAGCAGGCAAAAAACACAACAGAGGTATCATTGGAAGAGTAAAAAGATATTTGGTTTTTGGGGGCTAATATAAATTATGACATCCCCAAAAAGGTTATCTGTGGCGGATTCCACGAAAGATAAATGTTGCCCAACACTGCTTTCCTTCAAGCAGTTCAGTTTGCCCCAGGGAGAAACCCTCCTATTTATGTTGCCCCTCTGAGGAGGCTCGAAGTGATCTCAGGAAGGATTTCCCAACTCTGCTGTTTTAGTTGAACCGCCTCATTGCCTCAGCCATTCTCAAACAAAGCTCGTCTCCATGTTGTAATGAAAACACACAGAAAGAACATGAACCACAGTGTTCCCTCATCGTGTGCGTGTGTGTGTAATGTTTGGCAGTAAATGTACAGCATCATGTAGGATGCAGTGAGTCAGAGTATAAACGCTGCAGCTTCTCAACACCATAAAAGCTCCCTGTTGTTGAAGCTTTGCTCCAAAGCCCAGGTAGCAGCCTAAAATCAATGTAAGACTCACACCTACTGCACACACCTACTATCACTGGCTTATGACCAACGCATTCAGCATTTTCTCCTACCTTAACCCTTTATTGCAAAAACGGATCATATTTCATACACATTGTTCTTTTTTTTTTTTTTACCGAAAAAGCCGATTGATACAAGCCAACACATGCATCTGCAGTTGACGGAACTACACGGGACTGATGAGTGGAAACTCACACGAGCTTCACAATGCAGGGCTCACTGCTGAATCTGTGTGAAATCCGATTTTTCTTTTTGCAATTTCGTTCACATGAGTTCGTTCACATTTCCAATTAAATGCGACTCATATGCGAACTCCTGTAAATCTGAACGTAACGGCGGCACGTATGTGGCGATTTTAAAACTGTTGTCCAACCGGAGCAGCAGATTTACCACTTCATATTTTTAAGAAGATGATTAACAAGGAAGAGAGCCAGTTATTTAGCCATGCCGTTTTGTCGGGCAGTGTTAGGATAATTATTTCATTTTCATTGTCACATAGTAGAGTCTTTAAAAATGGTGGACCCATGAGGGAACCACGAGGGTCTCTCCAGGGGAATTTCCTTGGTCTGGATTATCGTGGGGGGTAGGGGTCTATGCAAATAGCTAAGAACCGCCTACTTCTACTGTACTAATAAATTGTCCTGAGCGACGGGATCGCCAGAGGTCATCGTACGTAGCTGCTGGACGGACGCTCCTCTCCCGATCGGTAAAGTGTCGAAGTTTGTCTGCCTGATTCATTTTGTGTGTGTATAATTATTTTTACACAGGGTGTCTAGAGAAAATACTCTGACAGGCAGTCGCAACAACGTCTCTGCAAAGAAACGCGTGGGTGGAGAGTCGCACAATAGTGGCGTACGTATATATGTATGAGTCGCGTATCAGCGACGCGTAGGTCGGATGGACGCGACCTGGCCGTTCAGACTGAAGTCGCACGGCAAAAGATCGGACACGTATCGGATCTAGGACCGCACATCGATGTGGCCTGGGTCGTTCAGACTAGCATGGAAAGATCGGATACAGATTTGGGTTCGCTTCAGCCTGCAGCGTGAACTAAGCCTTAGTTAAGGTTCTGGAAAGAGAGCCCAACCCCAAATGAAGCATACCCTGCTTGAAGTTATCCAGGTTGCGGAACTCCACCAAGTTGTTGCCATAGTAATAGTTGGTGACATAGATCTTTGAGTCTTTCGCCAGCGGATCCTTCATCCAGGCTCCTTCGTTGCGCCCGTAACTGTGCTGCTTCTCCGGCTGCTCAATAGATGCCACCGTCCCTTCACAGTTGAGGATCTTCCCTGGAAGAATCAAGCAGAATATTCAGAACATCCACGCCCGGCAGAGACGGCCCGACATTATCGAGGGTTCAGTTTCACGCCTGCGCTTCTCTATGGGTGTCTCCATCTAAGCTTTCCCATCGAGGGGCATGCAGTACCGGACCTGCTCTGTGGAGAAGGGGCCGACTGTTGTTGTTGGAGTTGTCCAGCACCAGTACGATGGTGGGAGACGGTCTTTCAGAAGCTGCTGTGCTGACGGTGGTGGGTGCAGCAGTGCTGGCGGTCGTTGTGCTCGGAGTTGTGGTGGTGGTCGTAGCTGTGGAGGTGGGAACCGCAGTGGTGGTGATGGGTTGGACAGCAGTTGCCTCCATGGCTTCCAGAAGAATTTCAGCTCCCCCGTCCTCTGACTGGCTTTCTGTGACGTGATGCACCGTGAACACTTTGGCAGAATGGTCTGAGAGGGGTGGGAGGAAGTGGGAGTACTGGGTAAGTGAGAAAACCGAGCCTCAAGCCAAAGTTTACAACGTCACAAAGGCATTTATCCTTTCACGCTGTGAGATCGCCATGGTAACAGATGCTGCACACCGAACCTGGTCTGGTGGAGTTTCCCCCAGATTCCACTAGCAGTAATCAACACCGCCCTTTTAAAGAAATATGTTGCATATTCAAACATACTGGCCAGTATACTATCTGTATATCAAGTGAATGTGGTTTTATTTTTGTTACATGATACCTCATACATTCATTAATGGAAGGATTTTGCATCATGTCTTTATGTTTGCATTTGATTTTCTCTCCAAAGGATTTGTAAGGCAGAAGTGAAAGAATCTGATTGCAAAGCGATTGATCGATTGATATTTGCAACCAATTGATTAAAAATCTATTTCACTCGGCTGGAGTCCGTGAACTGTGATCAGTCTCTTCGGCAGAAGAAAGGCAAAATAATGGACTGTCCTGAAAGCGTGTGTCGCTGCACAAAGAGCAACACTGAAACAGCAGGAAGGGGCTTCGTCCTGCTCGTAATGGCGAACTGGTTCCTGCAGGAAGCGCTCTGTCAGCGATTCGGGACGTGCAGCTCAGTGGTTTGGTGAATGTGACGGGGTGCACGGCGGGACACCGAGCCTGACAGCATCATGTGCGTGTGCCCTGTTCAAACGCAGCATAGCTATCCACTCATCCAGACGTGAGGAGGATTGGAAGGAGCCCCCCCCCCCCCCGCTCGTTGTTGTGAGAAGTGAAGCTGAAGCATTCCCATCTCTGCCGTGTGTCAATAGAAGGCTTGGATTTCCTGCGGGCGGGATGCGCCACCAATCCGCTGACTCGGCTCGCTTGCACCTCGTGCATCACACGAGGCCAGACTCCCTTTCTTTTTGCCTTTTTCCTGAACGGTCAGGTTTGCAGCACAACTCAAGCCTGTGCAGCACTTTCTTAAAACGTTATAATGACCTCTCGTGGAAATGAACAAGCCGATAACGATCCTGTCTCTGGTTCTGTGACCTCCCCATGATTAGATCACTGGATAAACTCAGCTGATCATTTTCTCCACACCCCCCGGGGGGGGGGGGGGGGGTACACACAGATGAGTGCGGCTGAATTTGCTTTAGCTGAGTGTGTGTGTTTCTGTGAAAGCACCGGCGCCCTGCTCGCCCTCACCTTCTCTCTGCTCTTCTTCATCATTCTTGGCAGCCTTGTAGTACGTGATGCCCCTCACCACGCCGGGCTGGTGGCCAGCCACCCTGGCTTTGCCCGTAGGCTCAGGCTTGACTGGCTTGCCCGGTTTAACGGCCTCCTTTTTGGGCTTTGCGGGCTTTTCTTTGGGGGACTTGTGTGGGGGTTTGTCTCCAGAGGCCTTCTTGTTGGCCGTTTTCACAGCCTCTGTTTTCTCATTCGTCTCCTGTGAACACGGACACAATCGGAATTTACTGGTGACACTTTAATAAATGTAATATCACAGACCTCTTCCTGTTCATCAGTGTATTAATAGCTCGTGTCTGACTTAACGTGCGTCCATCCGTCCATCCATCCATCCATCCCGCCACATTTTCCAGCTCCTCCCTGAAGATCCCTCTATTGCGTTCAGGGTCTACCTTGGGGTCTGATTCTGGTGCCTAGAAAACCTCCAACAGGCACCCCAGCCAGCACAACTTCAGCCATGATGATGTAGCGGCTCTAATCAAAGTTCAAGTCCCTCGCCCTACCTCAGTGGAGGACGCTCGTGTTCTTGTTTTGGTCAGTATCATGGATGGATAGATGGAGCGGCTGCTTCCAATGTGCTGGTAACATCACCGCTGCGATTACTGCCACCAGCACAACGTCTCAGCGTACCACAATCCCACTTGTTCGGTGGTGCCTGAATGCCGAGCGGTGTTTTCTTGCCTGCGCTTTGCTCTCGGAGGAGTCCTTCTGCAGCAGCTGCAGGCTGAGGCTGGAGATCTCCTTCTTGATGCTCATCATGATGTTGGAGTAATTCTCGTATCTCTTGAACTGGCTGGTGAGGCTCGTCATGCTGTCCCGAACAAATTCATTCTCACGCGTGAGGTTTGACTTGATTGTCTGTAAGATAATACCATCCTCATCATCCTCATCATCAATGCACTGACAAATGAGTTCTACTGACACCCATTCATGACGTTCCCTTCATAAGTGTGAATACGTCTAAACATTCCGCTTATTCACATATTTGCACACCGTTTTTGTGTTTTCACTATTTGATGATGCCTTTCTCGTATCTACAAACTTACTCACTGATAAATAAAAACCTTCAGCGTCCACAAAAATGAGCACAAACCACCAAAAGGAAGAGCGTGAGTCGCTTGGTTGCCTACCTCCTCCAGAGTGTTCATCTGAGACACCACCTTGTTGATGTAGGAGTGAACTTTCATGAGATCCATGCTGTAGAGCGTTCCCTCCAGGAGGTCCACCATCGACTGGAGCTGGTCAGCGCCACAGGAGGAGGAGAGCTAGCATTACTCGTCAGCTCCTGACGGCTGTGTGCAGGCAGGGTCAACGACTAGCAGAGGCGGGAGGTCATAGAATACAACTACTTTCTTCTTTCGGGTATTTAAATTTTATGGACAACGTTCAACATTATTTTGTGTGATGAACATCAAGTACAATTTCAATTTGGAAGCGATACATCTGCAGCAATGCAGGGAAGATTCAACATTTTTTTTTTTTACAACAACAAACATGGCATGCGGAGGAGGTTGCGATAAGCGCCTAGTATGTACAGCGTGTTTTAGTACACATTTGTTGTGCCTTGTTTGAATGAAGGAACGTGGAAACGGCTTCCTGTGCGGATGGAGCAAACCGAAAAGCAAACCGACGAGGCCTCAGAGCGGCCGGCACGGCTTTGGTTTGCTGGAGGTCGAGTGGAGTCGCCTGCTTCGAGACGGTGATCGTCTTCATGTTGTTAGCCCTCGGAGGCTATCAGCTCCAGCTGCTCGACACATTCAACAGGTCGACCCCGACATCGTCCGGTCCTCGGGAGGCAGCGTGGACCTCACTGCTGACTCTTTGTTGGGGGGGGGGACAAAGCAAGCATCAGGTGTGCTAAGCTCATCTGGCAGTGTGGTCCGACTCATGATGAGGGCCGTCCTGCTGTGCTGTTTTGGATCACCTGCCACATATCTTTGCTGTTATGGCTCTGAGATCTCTCGCTCTCGCTCCATGATACGAGGAGTCAGGATCTCCCTGGCGTTTGCCTCCTTACAGCCAAGACAGTCGCGGTTTGTTCATCCGGGCTTTTGCGGTTGTGGGATTTGATTGTTTTTGACGGTCATGACATCATCACCACGTTTGCTGTGCAGAGATGTTGCCGATGCAGCATTTGGTTGCAGGTGGATTCCGTATCACCAGCTGAGAGGAGATCGACCGACCGAGTCTGATCAAGCATCTGGATCTGATGTCTCTTCCGGTACATGGCGTGCAGGCGTACGCTAACGTCGTCACGGACCAATGATGTCATAAAATCCACCCATCATGGAGTGGAGAGCTGAAGAAAGACCTTTTGTGAAAAGCAGTTGTACTGCAATACCAATAATCCTAAACACACAGTTTTTATTTTAATGTCATGTAAGCCGGAGAAAAGATGCGAAGGGTTTAATGTGAAGAGTTTTTTTTTTTATTGATTATGCCTAAAAATGTCACTTTAAATGTTTTGATCAAATTTACTAAATATTTTATGTCCACAGTATTTATTCCAATGGTCAGCCTTTTATTCCAGACTCGGCATGGAGGCGACTAACTATGGAGGACAAAAGCTGCCACATTTTAAAATAAATATAAATGGAAAAAAAGAGAATCGGCCAGTTTGGGATGTACAGCATGAAGCATGTATGTATATTGTCACCGTTGTCTTAACGGCACGCACTCCCTCACCTTCAGCAACTCGGGGGCCTGCTTCTTCAGCTTCTCCATCTTCCATTCATTCTCACAGGGATTGAGGGAGGACGGTGGTGCCGTGCAAGAGCACTTACAGTCAGATCCGGAGCTGACCGTCTCCACTGTGTAGAAATCCTCCACGCGTACGCTGCCGCTCCGCAGCCGCACACAGGCGTCTTTGCTTAGGGGGCGCATGATGCACTTACAGCGGCAGTCGGAACCTTCTGAAGTCATCCGAACAGGCTCGGTCTCTCCAAAAACCTGGGAGACATCAAGTGGGATTGAAGTCTAATGACAACAACAACAAAAAAACGCATTCGTGCAAAACTCAGCAGTAGTTTTGCAGATCAGAAGAGGATATTTCCTCTATACGCACCCCGACCCATTCAGTCTGGCAGTTTCTTTGAGGAACATGTTTCATCAGTGAATCCTGAATTCTTCCAGCCTTGCATTCCATTATTTCAACCCCGCTGGTCTTCCACAAATAACCCAGTGAAGGAAGGAAAACCAGCCCAGAAAAATAATCGCATGCTTCCTCTGTTGAATGTGAGCCAGTGGGACTCAGCGGTAAACACAGCAAAGGACTTTGGCGTGTCCTCCGGTTGCCAGGCGTGATGGTACAGATTTGGCAGTTCATGGAATGCCCAGGTGGTCTCTGTGTTGGCGCAGTGAAAGTATTTTTCACTTCAGAGTGACGGGAGAGTTCTTTTATTGGACGGAGGTCTGCCAGGTTGTATTTGCAAATTGCTTTTGCTGCAGCTGTTTTATTGTTCTAACTTTTTGAATTTAGTGTTTTCTAAACACCAACAAGCAAAAGACGAAAACAACAGTTTTGTTAAGCTTAGCCATGAAAACTATGTGTTTTTAATCTGATGCCATGCTTTAGGGCTTCACTACTTTGCAAGATGTGTCGTATTAATGTCCCTTGTCACACAGATATGCTTCTACAGTGAGAAGGTGAGGAAGCCAAGAAACTGCTCTAAATAATATTGGTTGATTTGCTGCAGCTAATTTTTATTAGTATGTATTAGGCGGCCCGGTGGCGCAGTGGTAAGCACTGTTGCCTCACAGCGAGATGGTCGCAGGTTCGTCTCCGACTTGTGGCCATTCTGTGAGGAGTCTGCGTGTTCTCCCCGTGTCTGCGGTTGGATAATGAATGAATGAACTGTATTACAAATTCCATGCTGTCAAACAAAACCATGTTAAATGCATGCATTCATAAAAAATAAAAGAGGGTCACAGAACCTACTGGAGCCGATCCTAGCAGTCTATGGGCAAGAGGTGGAGTACACCCTGGACAAGTCGCCAGTTTGTCGCAGGGCCACAAATCATTCACTCACGCCTATGGATAATTTGGTGTCACCAATTCATCTATGTTGCACATTTTTGGTGGTGGTAGGAAACCGGAGACACTGGAGAGTATGGCCCTGCAGTGCGCTGGCGACGCATTCGGGGTGTACCCATATCAAGCTTGGAAAGGCTCCAGCAACTCTGTGACCTACAAAGCGGAAGAAAATGGGTGGAGGGATGGATGTTGGCTTTCCATCGTTTAATTTTTAAGAAGTCTTTTAGCTTGGCAGCAGCAGGGTGAGGAAAGGTTGAGGAGGTGGGGGCTCATTAGAGAAGGAATGCAGGATGCCTGAAGGGGAAAGATGGGGAGAGGTTGTACGTTTTTTCATTATTCCAGGGAGGGGGTCTCGTAAAGGGCAGGACTCCTCTGTGCTGAGCCAGGCCAATCCTGACCCATGTCTAGATAGAAAGCAGCAGGTTGACAAATCCTCGGGCCACATGAAAACAGAGAGGATTAGCAGATTAAACGTTTTAAACAGAGGCTATGCCTGCAGGCCTGCCCAGCTGCATTGTTCAACCACAGCCAAATACTGAGTCCTGCATGGTAACGACAGAGAAGTCAAAGAAATTCCAACCAGATTTACTTTGGTACTCTACCTTTGTCGAGTAAAGAAGAGCCATTACCTTTCTGGTAAAATTTCTGGAAGTCCTGTGCCAATCCATGCCATGGTCCATTTGGACTCAATGTCCCCAGCCTCCTCTGGGATCTGATAGAAGTTCTCATGGGGGTGGGGAGTTGAAGTCCGCACTGACGGAGGGCTCAGATAGACTTTCCCAACAGACCCTCAAAACACGGCAAGTCTGTCCACCCCCCTACCTCACCACCACCAAGACACGCGGCCAAAGGTCCAATGACACCACAATAAAGTCGATCATCGACCGCTAGCCGAGGGTGTCCTGGTGCCACGTGCACTAATGGACATCCCCGTGCTCCAACAAGGTGTTTGTTGTGAACAAACTGTGACTAGCACAGAAGTCCAACAACAGAACGCCACTCATGTTCATATCAGGGAGGCCGTTCATCCCAATCACCCTCCTCCAAGTCTCGCTGTCACTGCCCATGTTGAAATCCTACAGAAGAACAATGGAGTGTCCAGTCGTAGCACCAGCCGTCTCTCTCTCTCTCTCTCTCTCTCTCTCCAAATGGAAGCCACAGCGAATTCTAAGATGTGTCTACTACTTCAAAATAAAACCAATTTTAGATTGTTGTTTTTTAACGACTGATATAATGTTCCTGATGTGAAAAATGTGTGAATAACATATTTAATTTAAAGGCTTTTAAATTAAATATGTTTTTGCTTGGTGTTTCCTTCTATGGTTTCCACTGGCTCATTCCACATTGTGTCCCATCAAGGATACTTCGGACCATAACTCAGGTCCACATTCCAGCCCAAAGAGTCTGCCGGATTTTTAATCTAATTACTAGCGGTGCTTGTGATAAGCAGTCTTACTGTGCCACTGTAAATGTTAACCCAGTTCAAAGGGGGAATTCAGCCGGGACATGCAAGAGGAGGGCGGCTGACTATACACAGAAAGACTGGAATTAGCACAGGGATGTTAATTATCTGAACACAAGGTGTATCAAGCACTCCCTGCTTTTGAGGGTACACAGCTACATTCCTACTGCTGTTTATCTGTCAACACACTCCCTTTAACAATATAATAGCCAATACAAAGACCAATACATACGGTACTTTCATTAGGAAAATCCTATTATTTATTTATTTTTATTATTATTGTTATACACTGAAGGACTACGTGCATAATTTATGTGACATTTCCTCTCCTGCCAAAGTCTGGAAAACCTTTAAACAAGATTTTAAAGCACACCGAAACAAATTCAGCTGACAAAGTGTTTCCCTAATAAAATCCACATACGACAATAACTCATTCCACAGTGCAAAGGGGCGGCTGCTAATTATTAGCCTGTGCCTGGGGAGATGCTGCCAAAGGCCTCTGTCCAGATGACTTGTAACGGATATGTTTATGCACAATGCCAAAAAGCTGCAGAATAAATCGCTGCCGAGTGAAAGACATTCGACTCAGATTTCCTGAGCAAATGAGGAATAAAATATTTTTAGCACGGTCACCCGAGAGACAAAGCTCAGAGGTCAGCTGATTGGTACTGTATAGTCCGGCAGATGCTATCAGAATATGGAAAAGCTGTTTTGTGGCAGCATCCCTAAATCAATATGTTTTTTTATCTGAGCCACAGCACAGACCGCAGGAGCCTCCACATAATGAGGTTTATAAGTTCTACGTCATGATACAAGCACATTGATGTTCCTTATTGATGATCTATTACAAGCAGCAGCAATGATGACATCTGTGCGCTACGGGGTAGGGATTGGTCACACGGATGGCATCTTGCCTTTAGAACTCCTACCAGACAGCTGCAATGATTTTTCCATGCAAGGTTGGCCAGGACAAGCCGTCAGACCCGAGGAAGCATCTGGTCAGACACTAAATATATTTAAGGGTGTGTTTGACAGCCTGAAAAACTGAATCCCCGGCAGCAGCTGCAGCTAATGTTAGCACATCTGCATTCATGAGTCCACCCCCCCCCCCCCCCCGCCCACCATTGGGTACAGATTTCTTTTTATTAACTGACAGCAAAAACGTCAATGTTCCAATTGTATTCTAATAAACACAAACGAAATTTGTGCAACAGGTTACACTGCAGACCTGTTTTGAGTCTCTCAACAAAAATAAAGTGCACAGCAGTATTTTGCTTTTAAAAATAAAAGGAAATGACAAAGACCGAGGTCGTTAATGAAATAATCTACAGGACAAACTAACAAAACAAGCTAAACCAACAATCAGGTGTCCGGAGTTTTAGCTTTTCTTTCTTGTAGTGCAAAAAGGGAAAAAATGGCCAATCACGCAAAATTAAGGAAATGGGAGCGATCGATCGGTGCGCCCCTAATCTGCACCAGCGTTAGATACATGCTGACAAAAATGGCATTTATTTACTGGATTAATATTAAACGGTGTGTGAGAACTTTGTACCACCCTATTTGAACATGACGACACATTGCAGAGATCGTCAGGACTTTTAGTACATTTTCAATACATTTTAGCTGTAGTTCAACCCTTCTACTCAAACTAACTAGAAAAGCGCTTGGAGAGCGCAGACCTCCGCCAAGCTGCTCGTTCCCCTCCTAATTGGATTTGACACCGTCCACATGGTGATCTGGATCATCACCAAAAGTCTACAGATTGTTCTTGTTATTTTTTATACACCAACCATGAAAAGTCAAAGTGAATCAGAGTCGATTTGTAGTTTTAACTGATTTTTGAATCCATAAATGTAGTATTTTTTCCTGAGGTAATTCTGGATCAGATCCAGAAGACACTTCGCATGATAGTCCATATCGGACCCCTTTATCACTGTGATTTTTGCCGAGCGAATTGAATGTATATTTTACAAGATATGCCTGCTGCTATTGTCTTAATAAGTAAATGAGAAAATCCAGAATTAGTTTTTTGTATCCATACAGGTATCCGGATCGCTTTCAAAATCTAATGGAATCTAAGATAGACCCGAGACCCATCTTCAGATTTTTGTATTGTCCAAATGTTTGCTACATGTACGTGGTGGAAGACACACACGGGTTAAAGGTGCATCCGCCACGCAAGCATGATGCGTTTGGTTTCATTTGCCTTCCGTGGAGCTCTGCGTCCTGCAATGGCACCGCTGCACAATGGGTTTGGCGCTTTGGCGATGCTGAAAGGATGCCCAAATAAATACAAGTGAATGGACAATGCATGACCAAACATCCACGGGCATGAAGCCGTGCGCCTTCATGGTTCCCATCTCTCCACCAGATACCGGAGGGCTGACTGCACAGAGTCACTCCCAGTCAACTACGAGAGGTCCGATGCTGAAGAGGTCTGCCTGCCACAGTGCTGCCATGGTGATAGAGCACATAAAGTGCTCTATCAAGTGCACTTAAGTCTTCCTCCGGCTACTTACTTGCTGCCCGTGATGCCAGTTCTGGCACGCAGGACAGTGAAATTCTTTCTTTTAACAGTTACTGAAAACATTTGAGTGAAAATATTTTGAATTACAGATACGGAAAACAAAAGGATGAGCCCATCCGAAAGCCGTCAGAGGGGATTCAGACAAACCTGGACTACACACAGCAGCAGTGAACAAACGGGTTCAAAGCCACAGCCCCCCCGAAGCACGACGTGAAAAGGTTCCTCAGCAAACATCTTCTGCACGGTATCGGACTGACCACCGATAACTTCCACCCAAAGCTGCTGCTACTGTCTTAACAATAAGGCCGTATACACTGAGGGCGCCTACTTAAGGCATTAAATACTCATATTGTGCTTAAAGTCGTTCAGTCCATGATAAACGAACGCGCTATTCCTGAGAACCTCTTGCTAAGGCAAAGAAATGTACACACGGTACTTTTTTAATATTAACCTCTTTTCAGCATTTTTAACAATCAAAAACTCAAGACATTCTTGAGATGTTCATTCATTGAATAAAAAAAAAAAAAAATCATATAAAACTTGCAGGCCGCATTAACCTTAAACTTTCATATTGTCCTGCATGAGGGCCACAAATTATTATGCTGCGAGCCGCAAATGGCCCCCGGGCCGTGAGTTTGAGATCCCTGAATTAGGGTGTGTGTGTGCGTGTGTGTGTGCGTGTGGCTGCAGGAGGCTGAGGGAGAGTGAGGGGTAACTGGAGTCCAGCAGCTGTGTAAACAAGAGCAGCTAGATATTACTGTTACCCCGCAGAGTGCCATCTCTCCCACACTCTGCTGGCATCAGGCCGAGTCCTTGAAGCTGTCATTACATTAAACCTATTGTCACAGCGAAGACAGTCATGGGACGATGTCCTCACATCAAAGACAGTCATGGGACAATGTCCTCACATCAAAGACAGTCATGGGACGATGTCCTCACATCAAAGACAGTCATGGGACAATGTCCTCACATCAAAGACAGTCATGGGACAATGTCCTCACAGCAAAGACAGTCATGGGACGATGTTCTCACATCAAAAACAGTCACAGGACAATGTCCTCAAATCAAAAACAGTCACAGGACGATGTCCTCACATCAAAAACAGTCACGGGACGATGTCCTCACAGCAAAGACAGTCATGGGACGATGTCCTCACAGCAGAAACAGTCACAGGACGATGTCCTCACATCAAAGACAGTCATGGAATGATGTCCTCACATCAAAGACAGTCATGTGACAATGTCCTCACATCAAAAACAGTTATGGGACGATGTCCTCACAGCAAAGACAGTCACAGGACGATGTCCTCACATCAAAAACAGTCACAGGACAATGTCCTCACATCAAAGACAGTCATTGGACGATGTCCTCACATCAAAGACACACAGTCACACGACCGTCTGCCGGTTTTAGACAGAGAGGCTTCGGGGAAATGTCAGGTGTGGGTCAAGTCCCTCATTTGTCTGAAGCAGAGGCTCCACTGGAGGAAACACGCGGAGACAATAAGTGGAGGTTTGGGTTCCGTCCTAACGGGACCTGCCCGGGATTCGAACAACCTGTTCCTGGTTCTGAGCGGACGTGGGTCCTGCAGAATAAAGCAGTGCTGTTTAGCTGCGCGTCTCCTACCTTGCTCAGTGGGGATGCATCCTCACACAGAAGCAGCAGCAGCGCGAACGCGCACGTGTATCTCCACATTGTCTCTGCAGGACAATCAACAATCCGAAGCGACGCGCACTGCGTTCAGTCCACGAGGAAGAGACGGGCGCCTATTTCAGTTCCATGTCCTTCCCACCAACATGCAGTCCGTCTCCTCCTTGCCTCTGTGTCTGGGAGCGTGCGCCGGATTGTGCGCTCTTGTTTGCGCGGCGCGCACAGTCCTCAAGCGCGCAGCCTGCGCATCATCTTTCATCTGCTGACCTCCGACTATGGGAGGGCTCGACCGCGGAGCAAGCAGGCGGGATTACCCGCCTATGGATGATTAGTAATATGTCCATTTACACATTTTATTTGTATTATTCTTTTATCTCACTTTCCTGATCTGAAAAACAAAACAAAAACAACTTGATGAAAGATTCTGGATTCTGGATCACTTTGAAATGTTCGGTAACATTGGACCCAATGGAGCTTCAAAACGTGCTCCCGGTTGAGTATTGAACCGATGTTTATGGAATTTGACCCAATAATGTAGGGCTATTCCCAGAAGAGACTAGAACTTAGGGTGACCTACAAGAGTGGAGGGAGGAGCACACAGGAGGACAACATTGTGTGTAGTTTTAACCTCAGGAGAGAGTGTAGCCAGCCAGCATGGGCTGGTGGTGAGGAAGATGACTCTAGTGGTGAAGAAGATGAAGAGGACGAAGGTAGCACAGATGATAAAGTGGTGGAGGATGAAGAGTGTTGTCTGTGAGGTGAGGAATAACCTGTTCCTCATTCTCGCCTGACTATTCGAGAAGTTCACAAGTTAACTTCTTGAAAGGCCTTTGGCACCATCTGCTGGTCACCTTTTAAACGCAGTCACATTTCTGAGTCACTGCAGATATATGTAGTACAGGCAAGGAACGTCCGTCCATCCATCCATCCATCCATTTTTTGTACGTTAGACAATTGTCTCACCTACAGCCACTTTTCCGCCTTGCAGGTCACTGGAGTTGCTGGAGGGAGGCTATCCCAGAGGGGGGGGGGGGGTACACCCTGGACGTGTCACCATTTATTTCTAACTCTCTTGTTCATCTGCTGCTTGTTTATGACCGATTCCCACAAACAGGCAAAATAATATCAGCGTAGAATTCCGGTCAGTTCGGCCCAAAGAAGAAGGAGGAGGAAGCAGAAGTGAAACCAGCTCAACAAAACGTGTCTTCACTCCAGCCTTTAATCAATTTCTGAACTATTACTGTTTGTAATAAACAGTTTGGTAGCATCATCTTTACAAAATGTATCGAAACACTTTCTGTCTTCCATTCTGATTTTGCAAAAAGACCCCCCCCCCCATAAACAACAACAACAAAACATGCAATAAAGTTTTCTTTTCCATTCCTAGAAGACAAAACATCCTCAGAGGAGAAATAAAGTATTTTAGGCTGAACTAAGTTTAACAATCATTTAAAACGCTAAGACAAACATCTTAACTGTCTCTCAGTGTCATTGCATTTGGGACAAATTTCACTTTCACGTAAATGTTCTTTGCTTTTAGATTTTTAGTTTTAATCATCGAAAATACTGACCAAAAAGAAAAGAAGAAGAAGAAGAAGCTGATGGAGCTGTGTGGAGCAGATCCCGAGGCGTTTCCTGCCACTTTGGGAAAACCGATTCTGCAGCCAGAGGGAGGCAGACTCACAAACTCCACGCTGCTCTCTCGGTGTCAGATTTGGTTCAGATAAATGAGTTCCATCTGTAGAACTGCTTCTTCGCCTGCGCGGCAACATCTTGAGCCAGAAAGGGCTTGTGGGTGAACAGAAGGCGCGGAGGCCCTTTATCGCGTCGGTTTGATTGAACGCAACTTGAAACACCTGCAACGATTTCCATGCTTTCCTGTCATTTGTGTTTCCTTCTTGGTTCCTCCTCTTGTACTTTTCCTTCTGGATTTTCCCTGCAGTGTGAGTGTCTCATGATTCCCAGTCTGTGATTCCTCCCGTTTGTACGCCTGTATCGTTCCCCCCGACACACCTCAATAACATTTTGGCATCAGGCCTCCTCAGTTACTTTTGACATATTGTTAATATCTTGCTCTTTTGTTGTGTGTTTGATACCAAAAAAATTAAATAATCGTTTTTATTGAAAAACAAAAACTTAATACAATTTATCTCTTCAACAAGAAGGTCAAAATTGTCTTGGCAGCCTTCCATGAAGTTTTTATTTTTCTCCTTTCTCAACTTCCACAAGAGGGAGACTGAGGTGCTCATCACAATAAACAGGGCTAGAGGTCGACCCAGGAGAAGATACATGGACGTAGTGAGGAAGGACAGGAGAGTGGCTGGTGTTGGGGAGGACGATGCAAAGGACAGGGTGAAGTGGAGAAGGTTGATTTGCTGTGGCGACCCCTCAGGGGACAAGCAGGAAGTACAGTCGTATAGTGACTGTAAAAAAGTCACGCTCCTTTAAAAGACAGCTTCAATGATAGAAATGTGCCCGACAGACAAAGCGAAAACATGCACCAATGAATCTATGAAATAATGTCTTTACTTCAGTCCGTTTTAAGAGCGTGGACCCGATTCAAGAAACCTTGGTGGACTTGTTCGAGAAAAAGGACCCACAATCCTCCACTGATGGTCCATGCTAACGAGCTTGTGAATATGCTGACGTTGTCAACGGGCCTTTGTTGGACTATCAGTGAGGTCGATAAAGCTGATTGCAGAAGAAAGCAAAGGTTGCAGAGTGAGGAAGAGTGAGGAAGAGAGAGGTAGAGTGAGGTAGAGTGAGGTAGAGATGCTCCTTGTAGACGGGATGCTCTGGAATACTGCATTGGGGGGTTCGGGCCGAGGAGGCTATGCTTTCGCCTGTGTTGGTTTATGTTCTGGACGTATGGTGATAAGATTTTCAGGAAATGTTGGGAATTTTGCCACGAACAGGCCATTAATGATGATCCAGAAGAGATCCCGGATTCTGGAATACTTTTAATACTTCGGCAAAATTGCAGTCAACGGAGGTTATACATTTGTTCCTCAATATCTCCGTTGATTATTGACCAAAGTTTATGGAATTTGACAGTCATGTGGGGGCTGGGGGGGGGGGGGGGGTCTCTATCTCACCACAGAATTGCATCTGGATCGGATATAGAATGGAGTCAGGAATAAAGATTTAACATTAAACCCCATTTATGGATTCAAAAACCAGTTAAAACACATCAACTCTGATTCACTTTGACCTTTCATGGTTTGTGTATAAAGATACCAAGAACAATCTAGAACCTTTTGGTGCGGATCCGGATCGCCATGTGGACGGTGTAGATCCAGTTAGGAGGGGAACGAGCTGCTTGGCGGAGGTCTGTGCTCTCTGAGTGATTTCCTAGTTTTACATTTGCTCCAATCTAAACATGTATTCAGAATCCTTGTTATTGATCAACTGCTCAGGCGCTTTAACATTTGCTCATTAATCAGCCACGCCTCTGACGTGTCGGGACGTTGACGCGTTCATCCTCCACCCTCCCAGCGGTCATTGAACGCACCACCCCCTGGGGGTGTGGATCCAGTTTATTCCCCACTGACTGGAGCAGGAGGTTGAATCATGGGACGGCGGTCCGAACAGTGAGCCCAGCTCGCCATCAGCGGGACGCAGAGCGCAGGACGCAGAGCGCACGGCGGCTCGTCTGACTCGGGATCATCCGATGCTGGAGGATGGAGGTGGAGAAGAGGACGAATGGGTTCGACTATCCGGAGAGAAGCAACGCCAAGTCCGTGAATGGTAGGTGCACGCAACCTGTGCGTGGTCACGCACGATCCCGCACCGTCTGCAAACATCAGCCGCGTCTTTAAACGCGTTTCCTGCGCGGCGCACGGACACTTGATGCTTGTCTCTGTTGGCACAGAAGTGCGTTCGTGGGAATTCTGTTTGCTTCCCAAATGGACTAATTAGGCAGTGAGTGTTTGTTTGCGCGTGAACTGCGCTGCGTGATGATTGGTCTGCGTGCTGGCTCCGGCCGGGCTCGCTGGGAACAGAGGGCAGGAATGTTTTTATTTGGAGGTGGACACTCCGGCTGTGGGAGATCGTAAAACGTGAACTTTTGAACTTGGAGCGCGCAATGAAGCCGGGAATGAACGACGTGCGTGTAAATGGGAGCGACGTGGGGTCCCAGCTGGGCCAGTGCCTGCGTGGGCCAAACTGCGCCCCACGCAGGCGCCAGGCCGGTGGCGTTCCCCCGGGGACTGAAGGTTTATTGACATTTCCAAGATTAAAATTCCTTTAACTCGGGCTCTGGTGAGTGGACGGTGACGCGCAGGCGTGCGTGATGCGTGTCCGTGATTGCTTATTACAGCAGCACATTGATGAGTGTGTGAAGAGGGTACTAAAATAACAATACGAGCAATGGATGGAGTGTTTGTGCGGACTAATATAAATTCACTTTAGAGGGTCGCATTACAGGGAAAAGGTCAAATGAATGAGGTTTAATTCTCATAAAATGTAATTACATGATATAATTTGGACAAATTCGGCGGGCCGGATTAAAAACCCACAGGGCCGTATGTGGCCCCCGGGCCGTAGTTTGCCCATGCCTGTTCTAGAGTGAACAAAACTGACTTAATGACATCAGAGTCCGATCTGGATCCACTTAATATTTGGGATCTGGCGATGCAGGATGTTTTAATTTCTAGAAAATGAACTAATGTGAGATAAAAAATAATTATGATTAGATTAGAGCTGAACCTGATTGTTTGGAGTCACATTTCCAAACGTCCTGATCTAGTCTGTGTAGAAGACCTGTCACCCACATTCTAGAGCAGGGGTGCTCATACGTTTTCAGTATGCGAGCTACTTATAAAGTGACCGAGTTAAAATGGTCTACTACCCACTATAAAAATGCAAAACATACATTTATTTATAAATACATTGAGCACGTTGCATAACTGCATGAACCCGTACTGCACAATATCACTCTGGACAGGTTTTGTCTTACTCTCATGACTTGCATTGAATGGATTTACTCAGGGATGCATGGACAGTAGACGTTGATAGCAGACCTCCAAATGGCCGTCACTCATGTTGGAACGGTACTTGGACTAAATTATCTTCATATGGCAAAAGGCTGACTCGCATAGCGCCGAATACTGCGGTGAAGGAGGTCACGCTTTTCCTCTGTGACTAAGTTCTAGAACTGTCCATGAGCTCTACGCTTCAGCTGAACGTCGGCTTCCAGTGTCAAAAGCTCAACCTCCTCACCAGAAGAGTTCTGGTGAAACGGTGCGGGCAGAATTACCTTCGTTTGCAGGTTTTGATTGTACGAGGAAATGTTTCACATTTAAACGTAGCGGCGTGTAAGATTAAAAAGGAAATCCAGAAAGATGAACACTCTACAGATTCTTGGGAATGTCTCATCTCAGATTGTTCAAGGAAGTAATCAGAAATCCTGGATCTGCTCCAGAGTCCTCTCTAAATATAGAATTATTTATTCCTTGGCCACCAAACTCCCAGGAAATGTGTTCATTAGTTGTCCGGCTCATTGACAAAAAGACAAACTGAAGCAGATGAAGACAAATCTTTATTTCTGCAACAACACAACCGCGCAGTCTGTTTATTTCAGCGAGTCTGTGGTCTCTAGTGCCATCCTAGTGTGCTGGGGGGGGGGGGGGGGGGACGACTCATGTGTAAGGCAGGTGATGCTGTGGGGGTTAAACTGGACTCAGAGACAGTGATGGAGAGGACAGCATAGAGCACTCGGACAATGAGACCCCCCCCCCCCCATCCCCATCAGTAACTAACACTAGAAGGTCTTCATCCTGGGGAAATTTAAATGCATCAGTGTAACCTTCTATTGCTTTAAAACATATTTCTTAAAATGATAGTTTTCTGTTTCTATTTACTGTCAGTTTGGTGTTTCTGATTTTGTCGGGTGGAGCGATGCTGCTGATCGAATTTCCCTCTGGGATTAATAAAGGATTCTGATTCTGATATTCCCTGGATCTGCACGTTGATCAGAAACATTTCCGTTTGTTAAATACCTGAGAAGATTCTTCCCATCTAGAAAGAAAGTCTAGAAAACGTCTCTTTAACCGGTTCCAAACGCCTGGATCCGTTTCTGGGTCAGTTTTCGGGCCAGTTCTTGACCCTTCCTCCAAATGCCGTGAAAATCAATTCATTTGTTTTTGCACTGACCCGGGTTCAATCACAACGCGATAACAAAGCCGCCAGCAGCCTCCTTCCCCTCCACATGACAGCATGTGAAGAGCAAATTCAATTCTCATTGATCTGATTGACCAGGAATCGGGGCCCTGGCCCCGCCCACGTTGCTCGGTGAGGAATGCCTGCTTTAATGTGATTGAACTGGAGAAGCAGGAGACGGGTTGGGAGAGGAGGTGAAGTACTTCTGTGGATCCTTGTTTGGCCCGTGGGAGTTTGCAAGATGGCACAGGGGTGGGGGGGGGGGGCTGGAAGAAAGTGCTTTGTCAGCAACTGCCCTGCTCTGGCTGGGGGAGTTGTCCCCCCCCCCCCCCCTCGGGGCAGGGTGAGGGGAAGAGCTGGCAGTGGGTGGGGCAAGGATAGAATACAATCCCCACCCCCCACTGTGATGCTTGAATGATTAGCCTGCAGGAGTACAGTAGAGGGGGAGGAGCTGCTGGTGGAGGTGCTCGGGGGCGGGGTCCGTGGGGACAGATGTGATCCATCTTGTTGCATTTGCTCATCTTCATTTGACTCCCTCTGCTATTTGTGTGTGTGTGTGTGTGTGTGTGTGTGTGTGTGTGTGTGTGTGTACACACACTTCCAGCACTTTTTTTCTGTGACCAACATTTCAAAGTGTAAAAACAATCCATTCACGATGACCCAGGCAAACCGAGCGGTCCATGGTCACGTGGCGAGCTGGGCGGGCCGTGAGTCCTCCACCGGGCCTGCAGAACCCAGAACCACCCGACTGATGGGCCTGGACTGTCTGTGACGTCAGTCTGTTCTGAATTTCAGGACCTACATTGAAACACGGGGGCGTCTGTCAGAAGCAGCCCGGCCGGCTCACTGTTCGGACCGCCGTCCCATGATTCATCCTCCTGGATCCACACCCCCAGGGGGTGGTGCCTTCAATGACCGCTGGGAGGGTGGAGGATGAACACTCACACGTCCCGACACGTCACAGGCGTGGCGAATAATGTGCAAATGTGAAAGCGCCTGAAAAATGACGACTGTTTTGAACAGTTGATCAATGACAAGGATTCTGTAAAACTAGGTTTGGTTCTTTTGTTCCTGCTGAATAACAAAACTAAACCATGCAGAAATCCTTATCTGAAGCACAACTCTGTAATCAGTCCTGCCTTTAAAAGGTTCTCCAAACGGTTGCAGAGCCATTGATCTGTTTTCAACCAACTGTTGTGACTCTGAAATCAGGTCGTTCCTTTTGAATGCAGGCTCAAGCTTCTTCTTCTCTTTCAATGTTCTCATTTGAATTTTAATTCTTTGTTTACCTTTTTTTTTCTATTTTTTCCCCCTTTTTATATGGCTGTCATTATGCGGCCGGCCTGATTAGCATTTCAAGCAGAGTGATTGATCTTGCAGCACGCTTCCCAGCAGATGGTTGGAACATTTGAAGCCCCCGCTCTGATGAATGAGGGGATCTTGGAGTGTTATCGGAGCCCGACCCGGTGGGCCCTGTAATTGGGGCATATAAGCGAATGACTTGGTTTATTTGTTTTGTCACCAAAAAATAACAAAAAAACAGGCTAAACAAATTATTTTTAAATGCTTGGATATGTAAAAAAACAGAAATCTGTTTTCAAGAGAACGCAAGATTGACTCGATCGGGTTACTTAACGTAAATTTAACGTGAATTTAAAATAACAAATGCAATGCTGCGATATATTGATGACCAAAGCGAATTGTGCAGCGTGCACAGCAGGAAGAGAGCAGAAGAAAATCTAGAGCAGGTTGGGCAAACTACGGCCTGGGGGCCATATACGATCCTTTGGGCTTTTTGTTCCGGCCCGCCGAACTTGTCCAAATTATTTCATTAAATTAAATGTTGTTATAATTAAACCTAATTCCTTTTACTTTCCCCCTTTAATGCTGCCTGTAAAAGGCCAAATCCTTTCATGTAATAACTTTTACATGTAATTTATATTAGTTCACACAAACACTCCGTCCATCTGTTCCTGGCCCCGCCCCTCTGGCTAATTTTAGAGCCCATTGTGGCCCGCGAGTCAAAAGGTTTGCCCACCTCTGATCTAGGATCACTCCTATGAATGTTTTGCCCACTTCAATATTCTGTACTGAAAATGCTGACTGGGTCAGTTGGACATTTGGATAGACGCTATCGGTTGTTCAAAGTTGTCGGACAATCCGTTTGTTGAAGATTTTAAGTAAATAGAATAAGGGTTAAGAATAATCAGACGGACGAGAGGAGTAAATGTTTCCGCAGCAAGCTTCGTCTTATTGTTGAGCCTTTCCCGAGATGGAGAGAAGTTTGGATTCTCGATGGAACAAAAGGCGGAGAGTCGGTGTAAATAAGCGCTCGTCGAACGGTGTGTGAGGTTTGAGGACGGTGGTGCCGACCAAGGCTTTCTGTCAGAGAGGTCTGGAGGCTGAGTGTCCTTCATCCTGATCCTGCTGTTTCCAAGCAACCTACAAGTGTGTGGTCAGAATGGGGAGGGCCAGATGGTGACGCAACCGCAGCAACACAACAACACAACACACTCGGTTGAGATCAATGCCCGCTCTTATAACATGTTTGAACATTTATTGTTTCTTAACGCTGCAGGAAATGCAAATTCATCCATTGCTCCACCTGGTGCCACTTTCAGGTTTCTATGGGCCATCCTTGTTTTAGTGTATTTTGAGTTCAAAAGGGAGAGAAAAGACAAAATCAAGGCCTTGAAAATACACGTAATTAAATCATGAAAAGTACTTGAGTTTGTGTATTTTGTGTAGCTACATATGACTGTATGAGGAATTGATTACCATAATGATCAATCAGGTAGCTCATGGTAAATTGTGTGAAACTGTACCGATCGCTTCGATGATCAGGAGATTCCCTTCCCCTTTTGAAAACGACGGAAGTGCATTTCCTGTATGAGCGACTTGTGTCGTGCATTTAATCGCAAACTTACCTTTGGTTTTAAATGGCGTATTTTCTTCAATGCAGAAACCGATAAGCGACGGACCTTCAGAGCTACTTCAGCAGGCTGCAAAAAAAAAAGAAAGACAAGCCTGTCAATAAAAATAAATAAACGGGAAGCAAGTCTAGAAGGCCGTCATTTGAACAGTGATGGCTTCAAACCTTAACGGGGATCACTTCAGACGAGAGGTTGTCCTTCTCCTGGCGGGTGCATTATCACCTCGCTCCCAAAAGTGTTTGCTTCCGGTTATTTCCCCAGAAAGTAGCCAGGACCCGGCATCTTTCAAGGTGACTCTTCATGTATCCTGTATCTAAAACAATATTCAGTGTTAATAATATACAGTATTTTGTTCTTCATCGCGTCGGTACCTTGAAACCCGACCTTCCATCCTGTTGGCTCGGAGCACTTCCTGGAAGCTGTGCTTGTGGTTCTGTTGTGTGGACCGCGATGGACATGCGGGGGGGGGGTCACAGCGAGTACTATGGGAACGGTGAGCAGGGTCAGTGGGAGATTGCTGCTGAAGCATTAATGGCCTGCTCTCTGCTGACCTCCATGTAACCCAGGAAAGTATTTACAACCTCTACTTGATCCATGAGCTACAGCCTGGGGAGGCGGAGAGGCGGCGGGAGGAGAGGGGCGTCTGCCAGGAGTCCCTCATTCAGGGGAATGTGTTACAGTAATGGGGGACAGTGATGCCAGGCCATGCTTTTGTCAAGCCTCTGTGATATTCAACACGTGGCATAGCCAGAGGCCATAAATGACTCCAATTTGAGTCTGAATGAGGGAGGATGAGTTTACCGGGAGCTGTAAAGCACTGAACTTGGTATGCAGAGGAGAACCGCGGGGCTGGAGGACGCAGTGGTTGTCCAGGTTGCAAGAGTTCACAAGCGCCGCTTCCATGTCAGAGGGCAGCGGTGCGGTGTCGGGCACCGACTCCCGGAATGGAAGACGGTGGTCCTGATCGTCCTTCGCAGACGTGGCCCATCGTCTGGCTCCAGAGTCATTTCACAGTCAACAGGAAAGACACACGGTGTGCATGTTGGCTGAGGAACACGCAGGAAAAGCGAACAATCCCCGATTGCTCCCTTTCGTTTCTCTTCATTCATTTCATATTTCTCTTGATGCTGGACGTGTTTCAGGGAGGAGCCGTTGTGAGATATGTCATTGTCACAAGCCAATCAGAGGCAGGTTAAAGGTGTATTTTGGCGTCACCAGAGTGAGGTTTGTAAATTTGCGCGGGGAGGTTTAGCGCCTTTCTAGTGACGTCCGCTGTTAAGTATGGAAAAAAACAAATTAAACTTCATGTAAAAAAACTTACACTGTAAAACTTTATAAAGAGCAGCTTTTGGTGAGCGGCTTTCAGCGCTGATCCTGCTAGTCTGAGCTGACAGAAGATTCCTCTGAATGTGACGGCCGCTCTTTCAGGATGATTATTATCAGATGGCTGCTGCGGGCCTGAGTTTGCACAATGCCATCCGACTCTGCGAGGCAGTAAAACTCTGACCCCTGGTATGATGAAAGGGAAGCTGCTCCTTTGAGTGTGTCAAGCCGTGGTGACAAAGCCCCCCCCCCTCCCTGACCACAACGTGACCCTCGGGCCGGCTGCCCGCTAGGATTAGCACAAATAAAGACACATTCATTAGGTTAACATAATATACACTGCTGACTGCGCTGTGGCCAAGTGGGTTCGGAGCAGCTGGAAGAAGTGACCTTCATGGCGGCGTTTGATCTTTCTGGCTGCGTTGAGGCTGAGATGGGAGCATTAAAAATTAGAAAAGCAGCCCGAGTGCAAACCAAGCAGCTCGGTCCCCTCAGAATTAGATTTACACCAAAAACATACTTTTAGATGAAATGGCCATTAAACATAGTCAATTCGCCGCTTGACACGTCGGAGTGTGAGTCCGTAATACTACAACATTTGTTCACACACAATCCATTGCTTCCTTCGGAACAGGAAAGGCTTCCCACGTTTCCTTTCTGCAGCGACCGTGCAAACATTAGCCGGCCTTCTGCCCCTTTCAGTGACTTCTAAGCGTCTGAAATATTTTGTCTCTTGGACTCCGGTTCAGGTGTGATAATATAATAGTTGACAGCGTCTATTGTCTTCCGGCGCTGCGAGTATGATCTCGTGTTCAACCAGGGTAAGACCTCCTACCTCACGCGCGGGGGCATTGTCAGGCCTCTGCGGGTCAGCATGAGCGTCGTGACGCAGAGAGCGATCTAGAACTTGAGTGTTGCAGTGTGCTTTGTCACCCTGGAACAGTGGGGGGGGGGGGAGTGGATTGTGTGCTGTGTGGTGTTACACACTGAGGTTAAGGGTTGGGTGTAGAGGTCAAAGGGGGGGCTGTGGATCACCCTGTCATGACTTCCTACAAGCTCTCCTATGCAGCTTGTGCTTCTCTAACCAGGGTGCACAGCGATTTCTGTTCTGAAGTTGGGTTTACATGTTCTATAGAGGGTTCCCTGTGGAACCTGGTGTGTGAACCACACTTAAGGGGGCCTCTATCTCAGCACTGGATCTGATCCAGAATGAGGTCAGGAAAATAACATTACATTTCTACAGTGAAGCCCCATTTACCGGTTCAAAAATCACATCAACTCTGATTCACTTTGACTTCTCATGGTTGGTGTATAAAGACACCAAGAACAACCTAGAACCTTTTGATGGTGGTCCAGATCACCATGTGGACGCTGTAGATCCAGTTAGGAGGGGAATGAGCTGCTTGGCGGAGGTCTGTGCTTTCTGAGTGCTTTTCTGGTTTCAATCTTGAACACAGAGTGCGTGGGAGCATTGCTGATCAGGTTTTGCGACGTAGATGACGATGCTGCTGTCTAAGATCACAGTGATTCAGTGGGAAACAGCCAAATCTATCATCTGCTGTGTCTCGGAGCATGCCCCCCCCCCAGCCACTCCCCCAAACATATTTATGTTTGAAGAATTAAAGAAAGAAAGGCTGACCAGAGCAGAGCTGTGTTTCACAATTTTAAATTCCAACTGGAATGTTTCTGTTAAAAATATTTATGAAGATTCTCAATCCGGATATCTATATCCAAAAATGTCGGGTGGTGCCCGAGGGTACAGAAGCCCTCTCTGCTCTGGCCTCTCCCTAAGCGCTGATCTATCAGTGGCGGCTGCTTCCTGTCATTCATCTTAGTTGGAGCGGGTGATCGATGCATTAATTGACGATTGGTTTGTCGTAGAGCCGAGAGTCGGGTGGCCAGGTAGAGGCCGACCCACTCGGATGACAGGCTGCCGTTGCCCTCCGCTGACCATGCGGAACCCCCCAGCCATCTGGGACGGAGACGCCGGGACACTGATGGACTCATGGAAGGGCTTCGTGGATGTGGGGAGGGATTCCTGGCCAGATCGTCCCAGTGTGGATAACTATGCGGCCTCATGCACCAGTAGGGCCAGCCAGATGGCACGCCTAGTGAGGAATGTGAGTTCTGATCTATTGTCGTATAGATTACAGCCGGTGTGTCTGTTCATTGACCACATCAGTGTTAAGACTCAACCTGGATCCGGGTTTATCCCCAACTATAAGAGACAACAGGTTGGAAATGCTGATCTCCTGTTGACATCGGCGGAAGGGCTCCGTTTAGCGACCGTCTTTTGCTGCACCTTCACGGTTTGACTCACTGGGATAAAAAACCAGGAATGAGACATTCAAGCAGGCATGGAATGGAAAAATGGAGGAGAATTTCAGAATTTAAGTGTGGAGGGTGTTTTCTTGTTGTTCTTCTTTTTATTATTAGTATTAAAAACAGCTTTAAGAGGATAAGGATGTGATGTTACGATGAAGTCTGCTCTGCGTTTTAAGAAACTACAGAGTTTACTCCCAAGTGCTTCGTGGACCGGCGGGACCCGAACCCACGCAGCCAGGATTTCTCAGTCCTGGGGAGGTGTGCACTCTGCTGCCCCTTTGACCTTTGTTGTGTCCTTCCTCTTATCAGCACCAGCACTGTATGCCCTTCATGCATAGGCAATCTGTGTGAGCCGTAGTACGCTGTACATAAATATATGGATTAAACCAAGCTTCACTGCACAACATCGGTGTTTAGCGCTCTGCTGTTGTCACCGGCCGTTACAGGACTTACAGAATGATACTGCCCTTGTAGCTTCCCTTTCTTTTGTGCCATGGCTGCTGCTGCTTGGTTCTATGTGCAGCAGTTATCTAGCCAGTGTGAGGTTCACACATGGCTCAGAATGTTCCCCAATCAATCGTCATGTGACCTCATGTAATAAAGAAATCTATGCATTCTCTTGCGCACGCGTCCAAATATTGCCTTTCCTTTAGGCCCAGCTGCCTGTGCTGAAGGGGTTGATCTAGTACCCATCCACTTGTGTTAAATACTACATTGAGCATGTCTCCATATGGCAGGAGACATGTTATTTTGATTAGGCGGCGGATTGCGCCAGAGGTTGCAGAGGTGAAAGGTTAAAGATGCAGCCTTTCTTTGTCCACACACAATGGGCCACAGCGGAGCAGGCGCTGGCTGTATTGGCTGCCGCTGGAGGCCTTCCCAGCCTTGGCCGATAATCGTCAATAAACTGTCATGAGGATTAGCAACAGAGATCGCACACTGGCGAGTATTATGGGTAAACGCGGCAGCCTCGGCTTAAGCCTGATCTCAGAAGCAGCAGGAAGAGCAGCGCAGTAAGGTCGTGGTAGGAGAGAGTGTAGCCAGCCAACATAGGCTGGTGGTGTGTAAGATGACTAGTGGTGAAGAAGATGAAGAGGACGAAGGTAGCACAGAGGACAAAGTGGTGGAGGCTGAAGAATGAAGAGTATTATTTTGTGCCGGCGTTGGTTTGTTTGTCTGTTTGACTTTTAGCAAGATAACTCAAAAGGTTCTAGATGGATCGTGATGGAATTTTCAGGAAATGTTGGCAATCATACCAGGAACCGTTGATTAAACTTTGGTAATGATCCAGGAGAGATCTTGAATTACGGATCAAATTTTTTGTTAACATTGCACTCAATGAAGCTTAAAAATGTGTTTCTCAATATCTCGGTTGATTATTGACCGATGTTTATGGAATTTGACAGTCATGTAGGGTGGGGGTCTCGATCTCACCACAGAATTTCATTCGGCTTGGATCCGGATTGCGGATACTGTCGCGGTCCGGATTTTCCCATTTATGGAGGCTTTTTCATCTTCATCTTGCATTCAACTCAGTGCTCTGCAGGTAGACTGGCCCCTCTCCAGCCACCAGTCCACACTCCACATTTAGTCTGGGCTGGGACTCGAACCGGTGGACTTCTTCGCTTCCCAGCCCAAGGCCCAACCCACTATGTGGGGTTGCAATGGTGGCTTTTGCTGCAGGTTGAGTTCTGCACCTGCTACACAGCTCACCTGATTGTGCCTCTTTGGACCCGACTCTCTGGACAGTTATCTGCCAGAATATCCTGAAGACCGTCTCTTGTTCTCATAAATTGGAGAGACTTCACTGAAGACGCGCTCGCTTGGGACTGATGCCGGTGTTGCACAAAGACATTTCTTGCTTGCTTTGCAAGTCTCTTGACGCTCCCTTCATTCTGTCTGCACCACTTTCTGCCTGCCGATCACTGGTCCTGGTAACATTCCCAACATTTCCTGAAGATTTCATCAAGATCTGGCCAGATCTTAAAACACACACACGCACTCTCTCTCTCTCATCCATGCGTGTTTGTGTGGTATACGTCAATAGAAGTGTGTTTCTGTTCAGGGGAGGGGGACCGAGGCACGTGTGTGCTGAAACGGAGCCAGCGTGTGTGTTGGTGTATGCTCCAGGGAGAACATATGCTGGTGTTGACTGTGGGGCAGGGGTGGAGGTAGAGGGCAGCTGGCATGTGTTAGGTCAGGGGTCTACAGCTGTTGATAGCAGGGTGGTACCCTGACATAGATAGGGGATCTGAGGCACCGACGCGCTCCAGCCGTCTGGACGGGGGTGACGGAGCCTGCTGCCTGCCTGGTAAGTGAGAAGTGGACTCCGAGTCTCCAGATGCCAGCCACACAGATGGACAGGCTGCTGGTTAGGGAAAGATGGGGAACTTTGGACGTAGAGTAAATCTCAGACAGGAGGAGGGTAACCAATTTGAAGCTGGGGGTTAAAGTCTGACCCATATGATACTCGGACCACATAGGTGGCTTTAAATAAAAAATTAGATTTGGTCCTGTCGGTGAGGACCGCCGCTCCTGATTAGTCATAATCGTACTGTGAAAGCTTTACTGAGAGGCGCTGAACCGAAAGTCGTCTCTGAGCTAAGCATTTAAACAACTAGAGTAACACTTGAAATCAAGTGTGGAAAAAAAATCCCAACGGCATGGATTAGAAATAAAGAAAATTCAATAATTTTCTTTTTTTTTTAAAACTTAATCAGTATTAATAATTATTAATACAATGAATCAGCCAACTTGTCTGAATATGAATATACATTCAAATAAAATATGTGACTTTTTATATAAGGATTTGTGGTTCTAAAAAGTCCGCTGCCATTTTTACCTTTGTTAGTAGATCTTTTATTTGACATATATATTTATGTTTAAAGGTGTGTGCATGTTTTCCTTGAGAAGCCACCGAGTTACTTTTACGTTTGTCTCTCTTGTAAAAATTCAATAAACGTCCTGCTTTATTGAAGACTAAAAAAGCAAAATAAAAATGCAAGAAGGAAATGCATGCTAAAAAACTCGTTTTATTATATGTTGCTTCCAGCTGATGATTTTGAGTCTTCTTGAAGGCTGATATGTAATTTGTTGACGAGGTCCTTTATTATATGCTGCCAGACCTCCTTCTGACCCATGGCCTGTCCCTCCAGCTCAAACCAAAGTTTCCTGGTAATTCGTAGTTCTTGCATATTTTTGGAAATTGTAAATAGGACAATCCGTCTAAATGATTTCGGGGGGCCCTTTTCTGTTGTGTGAAGCTTTTAAAAATTTGACCTAAAATAAAGCAGTCGGTGGCTCCCTGGGGGACGGAAGTTACGCCGTCTTGTATTCTTGAAAGGCGAGTGCATTTGGTTTAAACGGTAAACGGCACAACCTCCCAGGGTCTGTTTGTAATCAGAGACAACGCCGGTCCCCAGCCCCCGGTCCGTTGATCGTTTGGTGCCGGGTCGCACAGGAAGGATAAATAACTTTCATTATTTCCTTTTCATTTATTATCCGAGTCCGAACAATGCTTTATTTTGAAAAATGACAGAATTCTCTCGGTTACATCCGTCTATGACTCACTTTTGAAGATACTTGCACTCTCCTTTTTTGATTCCTCTGTTTCTTTGCTATATATTGGTGCTTTTCGCATGTTTATACCTTAATTTGATAGCTTGCAGTGACGACAATTCCAAAGATCCTTTATTTTTTTTACATAACATCCGGAATTGTCAGGATCCAGATCAATCTTTGATATCAAAAAGGTGCGACATATAGTCCGGAAAATATGGTAATACCTGTTGGTTTCTGAGAGAGGTAATTATATATATACAGTAATACCTCGCCGTACAAGTGCTTTGACATAAAAGGGTTCCGAGACAAGAGCAAGCTGCATGACCACCGTACCATCGTGGAACACAGCCCATCTGATCAGGCGAAGTGTCACCGTACCATCGTGGAACACAGCCCATCTGAACAGGCGAAGTGTCACCGTACCATCGTGGAACACAGCCCATCTGAACAGGCGAAGCGTCACCGTCCGTCGTAACTCCGAATTTCCATTAAACACGTGCATCGTGAAGTGACGACCACCTGTATTCTGAACAGACTCGTTCACCAGAGGAGACCTCGGAGAGACTCTTGCATTTTTATCCACTGCATTAAAAGCGGCCTGGAGCATAAGATGCTCAGCCCATATGAGATGTATCTGTAGTTGCCTCGAACAAAAAGACAAACAAAAACTGTCACCTAAATATGCATTTCTGCACACTTTTTTGCCGAAATAGTTTCATTTTCCTTAT